>NW_022436946.1:11131078-11240111 GCF_009761245.1 Sapajus apella | reverse complement strand
GTGTGTGTGTGTGTGTGGTGTGTGGGGTGTGTGTGTGTGTTGTGTGGTGTGTGTGTGTGTGTGTGTGTGTGTGTGTGGTGTGTGGTGTGTGTGTGTGTGTGTGTGTGGCGTGTGTGGTGTGTGTGTGTGGCGTGTGTGTGTGTGGTGTGTGTGGTGTGTGTGTGTGTGTGTGTGTGTTTCCATCCATGTATCTATCCATCCACCTACCTACCTATCATCTTCCTGCCCAATCATTATTTACTCTTGATCTTTGTCTGCCTATAATGTTTACACTGATACCATGCAAACATGGTGATGGCTGGTAGCCAGAATTATAGTTGTTCCTGAACTCTACCTGTCATTTTCACAACTATTTCTGTCCCCTTATCTAGGCAGCTGAGTGTTTGCTGGCAGAAGCATCAGCAATGACTAGAACGTCTCTGGAAAATAGTGTCTGCCTAGAGAGCAATTCCTAACATGTGATCAAAGCCTGGTTCTGCGAGCTTATTTTTTTATGGTCTTCTTCATACGTCCTGGGGAGGCAAGGCAAAAACCCATCAACCCAAAATAATAGTTGTCTTATAAATGTCCAAAGTTTCTGCCCTGTTGCTTTCTCTGAATTCAACCATAAAAACAAGTAAGAGATAGCATCTGAATCTAAAATTAAGGTGTAAAAATTCTGGCAATTTAACATATAATATAAAATGAATGAACTTGGCAGTTTTAGGTTCAAACAAAGTTACTATGCCAAATCAATGTCCTCTCCACAAAGGAAAAATATATATTTAAAAAAGTAAGTTGCTGCTGAGCCAGAATGTGAAACAAAGCCCAATTGTAAGCAAGCAGGTTCTAAAATAGTGAAGGTGGTCTGGGGTCCATGCTGACACCTGGATTTTAATGCATAAATTTTCATGTGAGCCTGTGCAGTCAGGTGATCTCCCAGAGAAAGATGAGATTCATGATACAATTCTGTGCTGTTTGGGTTATGCTAATCTTGGCCCAAACTGAAGAGTTTTTGTTTTTGTTTTCTGAGACAGCCTCACTCCATCAGGCTGGAATGCAAGATACTGGCTGGGCACAGTGGCTCATGCCTGTAATCCCATCACTTTGGGATACTAAGGCAGGAGGATCACTTGAATTTGAGATCAGCCTGGGCAACATAGTGAGACCCTGTCTCTAAAAGAAATGAACAAAATTAGCCAGACATGGTGGCTTGTGCCTACAGTCCCAGCTACTTGGGAGGCTGAGGTGGGAGGTCGAGGCTGCAGTGAGCCAATATTGCACCACTGCACTCCAGCATGGGTGAAAGAGTGAGACCCTGTCTCAAAACAAAACAAGACAAAACAAAGTAGATCTCCTCTCCTTGCCCAAGCCGTACTTATGGATACATGCCAGGCTGGTCTGAGACAGCCACAAGTGCAGAGGACAAAATAAATTATTAGAAGACTCCCTGGAGCAGACATGAAGCACTTGGGGTCAGGCAGGATCTCCTGCCATCTAGGACTAGAGCTAGCTGGCAGCAGCTTTGCAGATCAGGGCTCTTCTGCAGAGGCTCAGGCTGCCACAGCAATGTGGCAGCTCCAAAAAGAAAAATCATTTTTGCCTCAGTAAAGTAAGATAAAAGGACTCTTGGTTACAAATTGAAGTTATTCTTCCAGCCAAATCCCTGGACATCTGAGGGTTGCCACTGATAGTTTCATCTTTGATTAGGAAGGCAGCAGTAACAACCACTAACCATCATCATCCCTCAACATAACCATAGGACCAGAACCATTGCTCCTTGCTAGCGTGGACCCTGGGGTGCTGCAGGCAGCAAGGGTAGGGAAGGAGGGCTTTTAAAAAAATGGCTTTTTAAAAGAATAGTTAACAAGGTAAAGTAAAGCCTTACTTAAATGTGCAGGTCTTGAAAGGGTATGTGAACTGTTTATGACACATTTTCACTTGGTGAAAAAAAAAAAGGAGTGAGTTTTGTGAGCTTTTCCTTCTAGCATCTTCAAAATAACCTGTTTGCCTTCAACTGAGAAGGAACAGAGCAGAGCTGAGGCAGAAACCTGTTACTCGGCTGGGTGTGGTGGCTGGGTGTGCTGTCATCCCAGCACTTTGGGAGGCTGAGCAGATTACCTCAGGTCAGGAGATCTAGACCAGCCTGGCCAACATGGCAAAACCCCATCTCTACTAAAAACATACAAATTAGCAGGGCATGGTAGCAGGTGCCTATAAGCCAGCTACTCAGGAGGCTGAGGCAGGAGAATCACTTGAACCCAGGAGGTGGAGGATGCAGTGAGCCGAGATTGTGCCACTGCACTCCAGTCTGGGTGACAGAGCAAGACTCTGTCTCAAGAAAAAGAAAAATAAAAGAAGCCTGTTACCCAAGAATGTATGCGAGCCTCTAAGCCTGGGAGGAGGCCCCAGGGAAGAGGGAGCTTCACTGAATTTAGTTCTCAAGTATAACGTTCTTCAAAGGAAGCAAAGCCTATTTTTAAAAAACATAAAATTTAAGAGTGGCATCCCATTTGCAAGCACTGAAAACTCCTTGTGTCAGGGAACGCTGTGGCTGGGGCTGAAGGCAGATAGCTTCTGAGGGCCTCCTGTGGGCACAGTATTGAGTTTTCAGAGATGCCAAGACCTGCCTGCAATAACCAAGTTTCCATTCAATCTTCAGGAAAGAAATGGTGTAGAAGACAATTCTTGGGACACAAAGTCAAGACTGAGCAAAAATGATTTAAATTTTGAAGCACTGATTAATCTGGTAAGCTAATTATTACATAATGTAAATTTACCATTGGTTTTGCTCCTGACAATGAAATTTCAGCCTTTATTCTTGTTAGTTCTTCATTTTCCTTGAAAATTTCTCTTTGGGGGATTAAAAAAAAACCCCTCAAATATAATTAGGGAGAATTCAGCTGGCAGACTTTTCTTTTAAATAAGCCCCAGACTGAAAAGTTGAGCCACAAGGATAGCAGTGTAATATACTGGAGCAAAACCAATCTGTATGTTACTCCCTGACTTTCCTGTATGATACTAGGATGTCTTTTAAAGAAATGGAACATGGACAAAGGCTCACCGTTTCTAATTAATCTAGCAACTTACAGTCTGACTTCAGAAGTTGAGTCTAATGAATCCAACGTCTAGGGCTCCGTCTTTCTGTGTAAAGTGTAGAGGTGCTGCTGTCTCAGCAGAGGCTGGCCCCGTCCTGTGTCATCCACGGCACTGCATGTGCTTTTATTTTCTTCAACACACAAACACATTTATTATCACCTTTCATTTTCAGAATCCTATAAAGGAGACATTCTAGCCACATTACAAAGAACTAAAGTTACGAAAAGTTACATGGGGAAGAAAAAGTTAAATGGTTTCCCTAAGGCCAGACAATTGGGCAAGACAAATCTTAAGTTATGTAGCCCTGAGCTCAGACTTGGGGCCCTATCCCAGCCCCAGACATCCTGGCTGTGTCCATCTGCTGCAGACAGTGCAGGCTGTGAACCCAAGGGCATGGGTGTTCACTCACTCCAAACCCATCCCTAGGAACACCAAGGAAGAGCGTGTTTCCATCGAGCAGTGAATATGAGAGTTTCTCATCTATTGGTAATAATACCTGACAGTGGCTTTAAGATAACAACGAAAGCCTTGACAATGAAAACCTTAGTTCAAAATGATTATAAATGTTGGATAACTCTAATATTTAAAAATATATACATACAGAAATACACATACAATATTTAAAAATACATGAACTATAAGCCAACTGCTAAGTGGGATGCAGATGTATTTTTTACTTCATTAGATATGTCTAAATAGGTATTCTGTACAGACCATGTGTTTGGAAAATAAACAAGAAGAGTTTGGTAGCTCATGCTTGTAATCCCAGCACTTAGGGCGGCCAAGGTGGGTGCATCGCTTGAGCAGAGGAGTTAGAGACCAGCCTGGGCAACATGGCAAAACTCTGTCTCTGCAAAAAAAAAAAAAAAAAAAAAAATTAGCCCGTTGTGGTGGCAATTCTGGTGGCTGAGGCAGGAGGATTGCTTGAGCCCAGGAGGTCAAGGCTGCAGTGAACTATGATTGTATCACTGCACTTCAGCCTGGGTGACAGAGGGATACCCTGCCCCCAAAGAAAGAAAGAAAGAAAAAAAAGAGTGCATTTATAACATTTCAAATACAGTGAATTCTCATTTGCCTCTTATTTTTACATTATAATTCCAGTGAATGAAATTACGGTTAGTTCATCTCAGTGAAGCTCACATAGCATTACACATTTTTTTCATTTTAAACAAGACACTTATTTAAACAACAGGGTGTTTTACTTGAAGGGAAAACTATCTGGGAATCATTTTTATCAACTAATTGATCCTCACTTAAAGACAGATTGCCCTACATATAAGAGGTATGCATGAAAATGCTATAAAATTGCCCTGTTACTATGATAAATGAGAAACATTAGCATTCTCCAAATGAACAGGGTATGCAAGGATTTATATATATGTATACATTATTGCTGTTGTTAAAATAGTGAGAGCAAAATAACAGACTGAAATGTAAAGATAACATCTGAATCAGCATGCCATGGAGAGAGAAAGGAGGCTTTTTTTTTTTGAGAGGGAGTCTCACTCTATCATCCCAGGCCGGAGTGCAGTGGCATGATCTCAGCTCACTGCAACCTCCGCCTCGCAGGTTCAAGTGATTCTCCTGCCTCAGCCTCCTGAGTAGCTGGGATTACAGGTGTGTGCTACCATGCCCAGCTAAGTTTTGTATTTTTAGTAGAGATGGGATTTCACCATGTTGGTCAGGCGGGTCTCGAACTCCTGACCTCAAGTGATCTGCCCGCCTTGGCCTCCCAAAGTGCTGAGATCACAGGCATGAGCCACTGCACCTGGACAAGGAGGTCTTTTCACAGAAGCATTTTTCCCCTTCTCATCTCCATTTGATGTTGATCAACACATACCATTGGCCACTACTTTTATAAAAATGCTTGTGCACATTCATCAGTTACCTTATATACAATAGAGGAATAGGGAAGGAAATGAAAGAATAGAGAGAACTATACTGTAGTAGATAGGATGTAGTGGAACCAAATAGCAGTTCTCTAGTTGAGAACGCACTCTTGGTATGTAAGAGCCTCTGGCCTAAAGTAGCAGGTTCTCTTTTTAGTGGACCCCTCCCGTCTGCTGCTGAAACACATCAATTGTATCTTCAGCCTCCAGTTCCAACTCTGCAGGTGTGTCTGTTTCATTGACTGGCCATCTGACAAATTGGAATCTGATCTGCCTCATTGACAAGCCCTGTTATTCCCAATAGGCTTTCATTAGTTTACTAAGTGATGTATGTCTGTTAATCTTAAACTGCACCAAGGAGCCATCCTGTCCACCACCTTAAAATTAATGTGGGCAGTTCTGACTCCTTCCTTGAGCTTTTTGTTCACCAAGGTGAGTGCTGGAGTCACCTTCGGTCCACACTGAATGAGCACACAAGTAGCACCAGGAGTGACAGCAGCAGTACTGTCATATTTTACTGGGGGGCAGTGTGGGGTATACTTAGGGCTGGAGGGAAAATATTAATTATTCAAGGCTTAAATTGAAGGACATTATGTTTTTAAAATTTAGGTATTATAAATTTTCTGGTATAAAGATGCTCATTTTATAGCTTTTGAAACATGCAGATAAAAGAAAAAAATTACCTAGTACCAGCAATAAAAATTAATTTATCTCTCTATATGAACATAGCACACACAACATCAGGGTATGGAATTTCTTTAGGCCAGAGTATGGTTTTTGCCTCTGCATTAAAAAATAAAACAAGAGTTGGAAACATAGGAAAGCAGCACATCTGGCAACCTGGCTAGACAGGAGAGACAGGTTTACAGCTCAAAGCATATCCTTAATACTGAAGTTAGATCCTAATACTAAAAGAGGAGCATATGCTTCAGTTTTTTCATATGTCAGTTGGGGAAGCAAATTAGCTAATAATGAGAAGGTGTCTTCACCGGTTCTTGCTGTTGCAACAGAATACTTGAGACTGGGTAATTTACAAAGAACAGAAATTCTCTGTGGAGTCTGGGAAGTCCAAGATCAAGGTGCTGGAATCTGTCAGGGGCCTTCTATTGGAGTCCTCACGTGGTGGAAGGCAAGAGAGGACCAACTCCCTTTGCCATGCCCTTTTATAAGGGTACCTGATCCCATTCATCAAGGAGGAGTCCTCATGACCCAGTTACCTTTTCATGGCTCCACGTCTTAATACTATCACATTGGCAACACCTGAGTTTTAGAAGGGAGCCATTCAAACTGTAGCAGAGGGCTAGCTCATTTCAGTTCTTCTGTCTGCAGAATAATCAATAAAACACTACTGGGAAAAAGAAATAGGAAAACAAACAAGGGTAGACAAGCCAAAGGCTTCCTCACTAGACTGTAACCTCCATGAAGACAGGACTCCGTGTTGTTCCCATCATTACATAGCCAGCACCAGCATACGACACCTAATGTGGACTTGGATGGACAGACAGATAAATATAAAGTTTCAAACTGCCTTCCTTTAGATCCAAGATTAAAAATCTCCTCTCTACTTGGGCATCAGGCTGGCCTGATGGGAGGGGCTCTTTGGTGATCCTGGGGACAAGTGATGGACAGCAAGCTCCTCCACAGCCCCCTGTGAAATCCCCTTCAACCTGCATAGCACAAACCAGCAAAAGGGGATTTCCATGTAGCTGCCTGACTGCTCAGCACTTCCACTTCTCTATCACTGACTTTCAGGCTTCTCGAAGCTGTAAGCCTGAGAAGAATCACTGTGCTTCTTCTGTGAGTTCTTAATGCTTCTCTACAGGAGAGAATGCTCCAGAAAGACTCAGCAGAAAAGCGAACTAGAGTTGTCAGGGAACTCTTACAGAGTGAGAGAAAATATGTACAGATGCTGGAAATTGTGAGAGATGTTTACGTCACACCACTGAAAGCAGCACTGTCATCAAACAGAGCAATTCTGAGTGCTGCCAACATCCAGATCCTCTTCTCTGATATTCTGCAGATTTTAAGTCTCAACAGGTAAACTCTGAATATATGCTTTTTAAAATATTCACTGTGTGCTGAGAAGCCCATGCTTTGTTGTTTCAAAAGCGGTCTGGAGGTGCAGTGATTCTCTGCCCCTCTTGGGGACCTTGATTACAGTGGAGAGATCCTCGTTACCTTACCTACTGGGCTGCGACCAGTATTGATTCCCAAGGACAGCCCTTCCGTCCTTCATAGCCATGGTGCAGGGAGTGGAGTTCAGGACCTAGGCATTTTATAACCCAGTGGTCCTCAACCTTTTTGGCACCAGAAACTAGTTTCGTGGAAGACAATATTTACACAGCCAGGGGTGGGGGGAATGGTTTCAGGATGATTCAAGTACATTACATTTATTGTGTACTTTATTTCTATTACTACATTGTAATATACAATGAAATAATTATACAACTCATCATAATGTAAACCAGTGGGAGCCCTGAGCTTGTTTTCCTGCAACTAGATGATCTCATCTTGGGGTGGTGGGAGACAGTGAGAGATCATCAGGCATTAGATTCTCATAAGGAGCACACAACCTAGATCCCTCGAATGTGCAGTTCACAATAGTGTTTACACTCCTGTGAGAATCTAATGCCACTGCTGATCTGACAGGAGGTGGAGCTCAAGCAGTAATGCAAGTAATAGGGAGCGGTTGTAAATATCAGTGAAGCTTTGCTCACTCAACTGCCACTCACCTCCTGCTATGCGGCCTGGTTCCTAACAGGCCATGGACCAGTACCAGTCCATGGCCTGGGGGTTGGGAACCCTTGCTGTAACCAATAGACTCTTCATGCAAAAGACAGCAGGAAGGAGGAGAACCATATGTTCATTCTTAATCAGCAATGTTCAGTTAAGCAATGGGAAAAAAACAGAAAGCATTAATGGGATTAAGCCACCAGGACACTTAGCTTAGAAAGCCCAAGGCTGGGGGTCAATTTAATAACAACATATATTTTTTTTTGTTTTTTGAGACAGAGTCTTGCTCTGTCACCAGGTGCCAGGCTGGAGTACAGTGGCGCAATCGCGGCTCACCAAAACCTCCGCTTCCCTGGTTCAAGCAATTCTCCTGCCTCGGCCTCCCGGGTAGCTGGGACTACAGGCGCATGCCACCATGCCCAGCTAATTTTTTTTTGTATTTTCAGTAGAGACGGGGTTTCATCACGTTGGCCAGGATGGTCTCGATCTCTTGACCTCGTGATCTGCCCACCTCAGCCTCCCAAAGTGCTGGGATTACAGGCTTGAGCCACTGCGCCCAGCCAATAACAACGTATTTTCAAGTTCATAACATGAGAGAGAAAAGTGATCATTTCTGCCTATGGTAAAGGAAGGCAACCTGAGTATGTGCTTCTCTGATGGTAATTCTCTAGGTAACTTGGAACAACTTCCCTCTTCTCAATGGGCCCCAGTTCCTACCAAGTGAAGAGGTTGAACTAGGCCTCTTCCCGTGTTCACGGCCTGTGATGGATGAATAAGGGATTTTCTTAGAGCCATGGGGAAATGGGCCAAGCAGGGGTTATGGCATTCAGCTGTTGAAGACATTGGAGCACTCTCCTCTACATACTGTAAGAGCTTTCACCCACCTGCCTATCTGGAGACAAGAGAATGGGACATTAGGCAGCAGCTGTATTGTGGCCAGTGTGTGGTTCTGACCCAAGGAATTGAGGTGAAGAGGTGGGATTCTACCCACCAACCTACTCCTTCATGTCCCAGTTCCCCTTTCCTGTCCAATATGCATTTCTCTGTGTTACGAAGAAATGACTTGACCAAAACCCTACTGTAGAGGACTAGGCTGAAAATGCTTGCACTAATGACAATGAATATTTGGGTTTAGAAGTTATCACAAATTAGTATTTCATAGTTATGCTTTTCCCATACCGCAGGCAGTTTCTAGATAACCTGAGAGACAGACTGCAGGAATGGGGCCCAGCTCACTGTGTTGGAGAAATAGTCACAAAGTTTGGAAGCCAGTTGAACACATATACCAATTTCTTCAACAATTACCCTGTCATTCTGAAAACTATTGAAAAGGTAAATGAGTTTCAATCCCATCATTCTATGAGATCTGAGCTAGAAAGGAAATGATGTGTGGGACCCAAAAGACTAGCGTTAATAAGAAAGGCTTCTCTGCTCTTAGCTCCCAGCTCTCTTCCCATACACTGTGACCTCTGAGGACAGGAGCCCTGACTTAGGGGCTAGCACAATATTTGCCACACAGCATTGCCAGTAATTGGTTCTTGAACTGAACTAATCCTCATACAATTTCCCAGACTTTCACCTGTCCAGAGACCTTCAGTTTACAGGAAAATGCTCAACAGTTGAGCTTGGAATCCACTCTGCTACTACAATCCTGTGTGTCCTTGACAAGTTCACTCTCTCATGTAAAAAATAAATGAATTATCCACATCTTTCTTGGAAGAACAATCAATTTATGAAGTGTCACTATGAAGTAAGAAGTGTCTTGGTCTTACATTTCCTAGAGGGTAAATTATTAACAGTTTTCTTTGTTGCGATTTCTGCCATTATTTATTTATTATTTATTTTTGAGATGGGAGTTTCACTCTGGTTGCCCAGGCTGGAGTGCAATGGTGCGATCAGCTCACCACAGCCTCCGCCTCCCGAGTTCAAGCGATTCTCCTGCCTCAGCCTCCTGAGTAGGTGGGATTACAGGCATGCGCCATCATGGCCAGCTAATTTTTGTATTATTAGTAGAGACAGGGTTTCTCCATGTTGGTGAGGCTGGTCTTGAACTCCTGACCTCAGGTGATCTGCCCGCCTTGGCCTCCCAAAGTGTTGGGATTGTAGGTGTGAGCCACCATGCCTGGCTAATTTCTGCCATTATTTAATCTGAGCAGGAATATGCAATTCCCTTCTGTACCACTTGCTGCTCTTGTTGGGATATCTTCTGATGGGAATAAAATCCCTCTTTCTTCCCTCCTCAGTTAGTATCGAAAGCCTAGAAAAGGCTACCTTGTCACATGGCAGCACACTTCTGCCAGAGTCCACTGTGACCTTGTCTTCACTGAGGCCCTGCAGGAAAGGCCTGAAGGCTGGGAGGCCTCTGGAGGGCTCCTGCCCTTTGACAGCTTCCTTTGTAGTATTCCTTCTACCCACCTCCCCCCCCCCAGGGAGTCTAGTCACTGCTAGACAACTTCATGATTCAAAAGTTAGATAAATAAGGTAATTTCTTACAACCGACTTCGAATACAAGAATTGGAGCAAAGCATCACATGGTATCAGGGACAAATTGGTGCCTGAATTTTTATAGCTATAGATAATGATGCCTATTTCACTAGCACAGTGTGTGCATACAAGTAAGTACTTAACTTAAATGTTAGCTATTTGGTTGTGGGGTTTTTTTTGAGACAGGGTCTCCCTCTGTCACCTAGGCTGAAGTGCAGTGGTGTGATCACAGCTCACTGCAGCCTCGACTTCCCCAGACTTAGGTTATCCTCCCATCTCAGCCTCCCAAGTAGATAGGACTACAGGTGTGTGCCACTACACCCGGCTAATTTTTTTGTATTTTTTTGTAGAGACGGGATTTTACCAGGTTGCCCAGGCTGGTCTTAAACTCCTGGGCTCAAGCAATCCATCTAACTCTGCCTCCTAAAATGCTGGGATTACGGAGGTGATCCACTATGCCAGCCAATGTTAGCTATTAATATGACTGAAATCCATGAATATTTACTTGGTCTAATCCAAGAATATTTACTTGGTCTTAGCCAAAAGTCTGAGAATGAAATCAGTGAATATTTGATTTCTAGAAGTTAGCATTGTTGACATCTTTTAGGCATGGGAAAAAAAGGTAACTTCAGAGGTATTCTAATCGTGATAAATGAATACCTTTTAAAATAGATATTAAGCGTATCTGAGTCATGGCACCAAAGAAAATAAAAATAAAAGTAAAATAAAATAGATATTAAGGCTGGACTTGGTGGTGGCTCACGACTGCCATCCCAGCACTTTGGGAGGCTGAAGCAGGCAGATCACCTGAGGTCAGGAGTTCGAGACCAGCCTGGCCAACATGGCAAAACCCTGTCTCTACTAAAAATACAAAATTAGCCAGGCATGGTGGTGGGCACCTGTAATCCCAGCTACTTGGGAGGCTGAGGCAGGATAATCACTTAAACCTGGGAGGCAGAGGTTGCAGTGAGCCGAGGTCACGCTACTGCACTCCAGCCTGGGTGACAGAGTGAGGACTCTGTCTCAAAAACAAACAAACCAAAACAGATATTAAGTACAGTGGAACACCTGTATAATAAACATTACTATGGAAAACATAATTAACAGAAATATTAAAAGCAAATACTATTAATAGTTAAGATCCTACTATACTGAAATAACACTTATTGTGTGACAGGCACTTTATGGGTAGGATTTTTTTTTCCCCACACCACAAGCATTAGAGATGGTATCCATGTTACAGATGAGAAAGCTGAGGCTCAGAAAAGTTAAGTAATTTTACAAGGTTATATACTCAATGTATTCTACTTCAAATCCAGGGCCACCTGTTTGTAAAGTACATTCTTATTTGTCTATGCTGATTAAGTTCAATGGATAGGGTCGGGTCTATGCATAATTAACACACATTCTTATTAGAAAGACACCAATGGCACTACTAATAGTTTAACTGGTTAGACATAGATGTTGCCCTTTTGCTTCAGGCATTCCGTAGATCATACTTGCTCAGTGGAACAGTGGACTTTACAACTACCTCATAAAGTTTTGACAATATAATCCTCACCTTTTAGTGCAGAGAAATGATACCAGCCTTCCGAACTTTCCTGAAGAGGCATGATAAGACCATTGCTACCAAAATGCTGAGGTATGTTCTGAGGGAGAGCAGAGCAGGTCCCAGACAGGGTATTCTTGGGCCTTCAGAGACCAGAGTTCTCTTCTCTATGCCTTGTACAGTCTGCCAGAGCTGCTGCTGTACCCATCACGAAGATTTGAAGAATACCTTAATCTTCTCTATGCTGTCAGGCTTCATACTCCTGCTGAGCATGTTGACCGTGGGGACTTGACCACTGCAATTGACCAAATCAAAAAATATAAAGATTATATAGATCAGGTTGGTTGCTGATAAGAATCTGTGTCCTTAAAAATGTTACAGTGCTTCTGTGATACTCCCACTCAGAGATCCTAGATACCTTATCTTCTTGTGGTGTTCTTTGCTTCAAAGTCTTTCATTCTCTTAATGCTAAATCAATAGTTGTGTTCAGTGATTTCCAACACTAAGGGCATCTATTCTAAGCCAAGCAACATGAGACAATGTTTTCAGATCTTCGTACAATTTTTTTTTTTTTTTGAGATAGAGTCTCGCTCTGTCACCAGGCTGGAGTACAGTGGCGCAATCTCAGCTCACTGCAACTTCTGCATCCTGCATTCAAGCAATTCTCCTGCTTCTGCCTCCCAAGTAGCTGAGACTACATGCATGCACCACCACGCTCAGCTAATTTTTTTGTATTTTTAGTAGAGACATGGTTTCACCATGTTAGCTAGGATGGTCTTGATCTCCTAACCTTGTGATCCACCCACCTCAGCCTCCCAAAGTGTTGCGATTACAGGCATGAGCCACCGTGCCCAGCCTACAATGAAATTTTTATGTAAGTTTGAACAATGAAATACTAGGACTGATTTTTTTTTTTTACATAACTAAAAGGCAAAAAAAAAAAAACCCTTTGTTTCTGAAAGTACTTTCAATGCATTAATTAGCTTTCCTGCCTTAGTGAGTACAATGGTCATAATTATTCTCTGAGGAAGTAATTAAGTAGTTTGGAGTACAGTACTATCATTCTGAAAATATCATTTTATTGCACATACTGTAAACAGGCATCTGGGCTGAATGTAAACTACTAACACATTTTTTCCATGAAGATACTTTTTTGCATACAGTTTTGTCACTTGCCTTTGTTTTAAAACACTGGGTACAAAAAACTGGATTTTTTTTTTTTTTTGAGACAGGGTCTGGCTCTGTTACCAAGGCTTGAGTGTAGTGGTACGATCTCGGCTCACTGCAACCTCTGCCTCCCTGGTACAAACAATCCTCCCATCTTAGCCCCCCGAGTAGCTGGGACCACAGGCACACACCACCATGCTTGGCTTTTTTTTTTTTTTTTTTCGTAGAGACAGGTTTTCACCATGTTGCCCAGGCTGGTCTTGAAACCTTGAGCTCAAGCTATCCACCCACCTTGGCCTCCCAAAGTGCTGGGATTACAGGTGTGAGCCACCACACCTGGCCCAGAAATTTGAAACTTTCTATTATAACATGTGAAAATACCAAGCCCTGTATCAAGTGCCATAAAACATTTTAATCTATTTCTTTTATGAATAAAAATGTCACCATTTTTGTTTGCCTAAAAGTACTTTTTTCCCGTAGATGAAGCAAAACATCAATATGAAGGATCATCTGTCAGATATACAGAGAATCGTCTGGGGATGCCCTGTATGTATTCTTAGGAACTTGCTGTATCTCATGCTCATGAATACAACCTCCAGTCATTGGCAAAAGAAGACCTACAGATCCCAAGGCAGCTACCATTTGTGGAATGCCTGCTATGTGCCAGGCACTACCATGCTCTTCCATTTCACATTCTTATCTGCAAGGTTGCTTCATAAAAAGAGGCACAGTGAGCTTGCCCGGATCCCATAACTTTTCAGCATTCTTTGCTCCTTTATTACTATGGTCACGATGCCCTTTGAGGAAAGGGGCCATGTGTTCTTGTTTTCTATCTCCCTGCACATAGTACCTGGTGCAGGATTCTGCACACTGATGGTATCTGAAGAAGCTGTGGAAGGCCTGTGTTAGCTACCTGTTAACCTATAGAATATCATCTGGCCCCACCCTCCCTTATCACTTACAGTTTCCGACTTCCTTATAACCATACCACACAGATCTACTCATCATTCTCTAATGTTAACCTCTCCTCGCACATCTGTGCTTTACACATACTCTTTCTTTTCTGAAATTGCCTTTCCTATTCCACTGGCTAAACTCCTATTCATTCTATAAAAATCTAGTTCAATCATCATCTCCTTTGCAAAGTTTCCCCCAGCATTTCCATCTGTGAGTGGCTTCTTCCTAGGGATTTTGCATCCTGAATAACCCTGTTACATTTTACTGCAATCCTTTATTCACGAAACTAGGAGCTTCATTATGTGTGAGCTATGATTTACTTGCCTTCTTGTGTCTGGCACATAGGAGGAGCTCAGGGTGTGAGTTATGTTGAATTAAAGTATCAGTTGATTAGAAATGTTATTTTTATTTGGTCAAATTGGGGAAGCAAGATGAAGTTGTTTTGTCATAATTTTGACCTGCACATTTTGTAGGGAAAGATAATTGAGGTTGATTGGATTGCAAAGATCCAAATTTTTGGAATTCTCAGAGTCTACAAAACTCTCTCTCTGAATCACTGTTCACACCAATAGATCATCCCCATGACTAGATCAATATAAAGGCCTGACTTCTTATTCCATACCAATTTGTTCACTTCTTTTTCTTTTCTTTTTTCTTTTTGAGATGGAGTCTCACTCTGTTGCCCAGGCTGGAGTGCAGTGGCATGATCTCAACTCAATGCAACTTCCGCCTCCAGGGTTCAAGCAATTCTCCTGCCTCAGCCTCCCAAGTAGCTGGGACTACAGGTGCGCACCACCACACCCGGCTAATTTTTTTGTATTTTTAGTAAAGACAGTGTTTCACCATGTTGGCCAGACTGGTCTCCAACTCCTGAGCTCAGGTGATCCACCTGCTTCAGCCTCCCAAAGTGCTGGGATTAAAGGCATGAGACACCAAGCCTGATCACTTCTTTTTCTTAATAGCTCCCTTCTTTTTTTTTTGAGACAGAGTCTTGTTCTGCTGTCAGCTACCAGGCTGGAGTGCAGTGGCGTAATCCGTGATCTTGGCTCACTGCAACCCCCACCTCCCGGGTTCAAGCAATTCTCCTGCCTCAGCCTCCCGAGTAGCTGGGACTACAGGCGCGTGCCACCATGCCCGGCTAATTTTTGTATGTTTAGTAGAGATGGTGTTTCACCATGTTGGCCAGGATGGTCTTGATCTCTTGATCGCGTGATCTGCCCGCCTCGGCCTCCCAAAATGCTGGGATTACAGGCGTGAGCCACCGCGCCTGGCCAATAGCTTCCTTCTTATCCCCCAACACCCAACTTTGTTTTTGATATTAGGAAAGCACTTAACGCTGCCCACCAACAAAGGAAAGCACTTACAACTAAAACTATAAATTCAGTAGTTTTAAAACTTTGAAAAAAATTATTTTCCCTTAAATATAGTTTTCTTTGTCAATATTCTAAGAAAACCTGTTTCATAAACAGTGAAAACATTAACTTCTTCATACTTGAACTGTGTTTTAGTTAACATTTGCATATTATGGGATATAAAATGATTCATAGTAATGAGATTTTTTTATTTAAAATAAATTTATATGTGCTTCTAATTTTGTTTTTGATTTTATAGACTCTCTCAGAAGTAAACAGATATCTGATTAGGGTCCAAGATGTAGCCCAACTTCACTGCTGTGATGAAGAAATAAGTTTCTCTTTAAGGTAAACAGCAGTTAACTATCCTAAGGCTGTAAACACCTTACAAGCAATGATTGTCTTACTCATCCTGTAGCCCCGCATTTAGTACAATGTCTGACACAGTAGGTTTGAGATAAATCTATGCATTGTACTGAAAAGTTACAAACAACTCCCTCCGGGATACTGTAGGGTATTTTATCACTATGTTTACATGTTTACATTCTAGCCAGCTGCTGGGTAGAATGGGAGAAATAAATTGTTCCTGCCAGAACCACAAACTCCACATAAGCAGGCATTCTGAAGGTTGGTCACTTTTTTTTCTTTTGAGATGGTGTCTTTCTCACTGCTGCCCAGGCTGGAGTGCTGTGGTACAATCTGGGCTCACTGCAACCTCCACCTCCAAGCAATTCTCCTGCCTCAGCCTCCCAAGTAGTGGGATTACAGGCACTCGCCACCACCACCAGCTAATTTTTGTATTTTTAGTAGAGACAGGATTTCACCATGTTGGCCAGGTTGGTCTCAAACACCTGATCTCAAGTGGTCCACCCGCCTCAGCCTCCCAAAGTGCTGTGATTACAGGCATGAGCCACCACACCTGGCCACTTTTCTACTTTGGTAAGCTCCAAGTGTTGTGGGATTTTAACACCAATGATCTGCTCAACTGTAAGAAAAAGAGGACCAATTTATTATCCTCAGACAGTTATTGAGGTCGGTTTTTAAAATGACCTTACACTATTTAGTTTGTACAATGCTCAGAGTAGCATAAGAAAAAAAGATGGAAAGATGCTGATTTTTATAAATTAGTATCCCCTTTACTGCTTTAGAACAAGGATGGGCAAACTTTTTTATAGAGGTTCACGTAGTAAATATTTCAGATTTTGCTGGCCAAATGATGCCTGTGGCAACTACCCAACTTTGCTATTGTAAAACAAAAGCAGCTATATCAATGACACAACACGTAACAAGCAATACACTATTCATAAACAGTACAAGATCTAAATGACAAACATGACTATGTTCCAATTAAACCTCATTTGCAAAAACAGGGGTGGGCCACAGTGTGCTAATAATCTCTGCTTTAGAAAACTGTTCATCAAACTATGAATAAAATAATAGAAATAAATAACAAAACAATTAACAGAATAAAATTCTATTCTCAAACATTCTTCCTTTCTTTACATAAGTTTGATTTTCAGTATTAATGACAGAGTGACTCAACAAACAGCAATCAAAGGGAGGGGAATTAACTAATTTGTTCAACTCCAACAACGTAGTAAAAATTGATTTATTTCAATGAATATTTGAATAAGTGTGCCTCAAAGGCACAGGATAGCAGGGTAGGTGGAAGAAATCAGTCCCCTCACCTCCATCTTCACCTAGACTAGATCTTAAATGAAAATCAAATCACACAATGTGTCACTTTTCTCATTGTCATGACATTTTTGTTTTCCTTGATCTTGTTTTTTTGGTTAGCAGCAATAGAAGAGAGCTACAATGATGGAAAGAAACTAGCTACCAAACTGAATTCTAAACACGCTGGTTTGGTAGAAGACATTCTATGATTTCCAGTTTTTGATTGTTAGATTATTCTACATTTGTGTATTCCTTCTCAAACACCCTTCCTTTCTTTACGTCAGTTTGATTTTCTCTATCATTTTCCTTCTCTCTGCAGAGAACTTCTTTTAACCTTTCCTAATGTTCTAACTAAGGTCTATTGGCAATAAATTCCCTCAATGTTTTTGTGTGTAAAAAATTTATTCCTCATGTTTGAAGGAAATTTGGTTGGATACAGAATTCTAGGTTGCTGTTCTTTTTTCTTTTAACATGCTTATTTCATTCCACTCTTTTTTTACTTACATGGTTTCTGAAGAGAAGTCCAGCATAATTTTTATCCTTGTTCCTCTATAGGTAATGTAAACCAACCATAAAATTCTAAGCTCCCCCAACCGACTGAAGGGACTCCTTCTTTCGGCCAAGAGAATTCCAAAGTAAACCTGAAAAACTAGTTTGGTCCATGACAGGAAGTGGGGATTGGACATGCCTCATTATATTCTCCACCCTTAAGAATTCAGGAGCTCCCATCCCCGCATCCTTCCCCCGCTTCCCCGCCTGGGAAAAAAAAAAAGAATTCAGGCACACCTGATCATTTTATATATATATATATATATATATATATATATATAAATTTTTTTTTTTTCAAAGACGGGGTTTCACCATATTGGTCAGGCTGGTCTTGAACTCTCGACCTCAGGTGATCCGCCCACCTTGGCCTCCAAAGTGCTTGGATTACAGGCATCAGCCACCACACCTGGCTACAACTGACCAATATTAACATTAAAACAGAGATCTTAAGACTGATAAAATGAACTCCCTGTAGAAATAAGATACCAAATTCCAACCCAACTCTAGTACAGTATCACATGACAGATAACAGACCCTGAAATAAATCAGAGTATTTTACCTCAAAATATATTTCTCTGACTTATTTTGAAATGGCCCTGAAAAGTCATCTCTTTTGGAGAAAATCTCCATTCTGTAGAGAATCTCCCCTTTCCAGGTCTTTTTCTGATCCAGGAGAGATTCAACTAAGAGTACAGTATCTATTAAGGTCTGACAGGAGACATTTACCATCTATTCTCCCTGAAGCCTGCTACCTGGAGCCTTCATCTACATAAGAGCGTTAGTCTCCACAATCCCTTATCTAAAGCCAGACACTCCTTTCAACACTGATTCCAGATCTTTAGATTATAATTTTTTTTTTTTCTTTAAAAGATGGGGTTTCACCATGATGGCCAGGCTGGTCTTGAACTCCTGACCTCAGGTGATCCACCCACCTCAGCCTCGCAAAGTTAGGATTACAGGTGTGAGCCACCGCGCCCGGCCTAGATCACAACTTTTTCAACCCATTACTAATCAAAAAAGCTTTTGAATCTGCCCATGACCTGAAAGCCCTTACTTCAAGTTGTCCCATCTTTCTGGAACGAATGAATGTATACCTTACAGGTATTAATTGATGTTTGCCTATAACTTCTGTCTCCCTAAAATGTATAAAATCAAGCTGTAACCCAACCACCTTGGGCACATTTTCTCAGGACTTCTTGAGACTGTGACTCAGGCCCTGGTCACTCATATTTGGCTCAGAATAAGCCTGTTTATTTTATAGAGTATGACTTTTTGTTGTAAGGTGGGTTTTTGTTTTTTTATTATCTGAAATGACAAAGATTTTCTCTTTGTCTTTTATTTTCTACATCTGAATGTATTATGCCTAGGTATAGTTTTTTTCTTTTTGGGGGTGGGGGGAAGTATTTATCCTGCTTAGTGTTCTTTGAGTTTCCTGGACCTATGGTTTCCTGTCAATTATTTTGTAAAATCTCCCGCCATTATTACTCCAAATATTTCTTCTCTTTCTTCTTCATCTGGTATTCCCATTATGCATATGATTTGCCTTTTGTAACTGTCCCTATTTAGATATTCTGTTCCTTTCCCTGGTCGTCCCTGCCCGTTACCCCTACTTTGTCCCTGGTATTTTTTCTCTCTGATTTTCAGCTTGGGAAGTTTCTACTGACATATCTTCAAGCGCACTGATTCTTTCCTCAGCTGTGTCCAGTATATTAATGAGCCTACCAAAGGCATTCATTTCTGTTATATTTATTTCTGGTATTATCTTTTCTTTCTTAAGAGTTTTGGTCTCTATTCTTACATTACCTATCTGTTCTTGTATGTTGTCCACTTTTTCCATTAAAGCCCTTAAGTTTCTGGTCTGAATAATTCCGAAACCTCTACTATATCTGAGTCTGGTTTTGATGCTTGCCCTGTCTCTTCAGTCTGTGTATTTTGCTTCTTAGCACCCCTGATAATTTTTTTTGGAAGGAGCCTCTGTCACCCAGGCTGGAGTGTAGTACTGTGATCTCAGCTCACTGCAGCCTCCGCCTCCTGGGTTCCAGCAATTCTCCTGCCTCAGGCTTTTGGGTAGCTGGGATTACAGGCACACACCACTACGCCGGCTAATTTTTAAAATTTCAGTAGAGATGGGTTTCACCATGTTGGCCAGGCTGATCTCGAACTGCTGACCTCAAATAATCCACCTGCCTTGGCCTCCCAAAGTGCTGGGATTACAGGTGTGAGCCACCATGCCTGGCCAGAATAAGGAGATATATATATATATATATTTATTTATATATATATTTATATATATAAATCAGGTCTTCATTGCAAGAATCTAGTGGGCTCCTAGAGGCAAAACTCATACCAGGGTGCAAGCCCAAAGGTATTAAATTCTAAAGCTAGTCCACATTCTATCTCTAGCAACTAATCCAATACCCTTAAAGTATCCCTACTCCATGCAGGCAATTCCTGTTTCTGATAAGCTTTGATTCTTTGTAGCAGCCTATCATTCCAGCTTTTGGGATGACAGTTTACCCTGCCACTTCAATTCTGTGATGGATTCTGAGTTCTTTAGCTCCTTTTAGTTGTTGTTGTGAGGACAGGACTGACAACTTCCAAGTTTTTTGTGTGTGTTTTTTCATTTTTATTTATTTTTTGTTTTTCTGAGGCAAAGTCTTGCTCTGTCACCAGGCTGGAGTACAGTGGCACAATCTCGAATCGCTGCAACTTCTGCCTCCAGGGTTCAAGCGATTCTCCTGCTTCAACCTCCTGAGTACCTGGCACTACAGGTGCCCACCACCACACCCAGCTAATTTTTGTCTTTTTAGTAAAGACAGGGTTTCACCATGTTGGCCAGGATGGTCTTGATCTCTTGACCTCGTGATCCACTCGCCTAGGCATCCCAAAGTGCTGGGATTACAAGTGTGAGCCATAGCACCCAGCCTACAACTTCTAAGCTCTTTACATGTGGACTGGAAGCTGGAGGTCTAGTTATTAGAAATTAGACTTCTGTCTTCATTATTTGGACAAAAAATGAGAGTACTTTGAAGATTTAGGATAACCCAAAATTATTTTACACTCTGATTATGAGGTACCTTTATATTTTAAGTAGGCGCTGCTCTGAGCTATGAGAGGCCCAGAGAGACAAGAGTACAGGACTTCAGTCACACCTCCCAGTCATGCCTGCCTGGGGGCAACTGTTCCTAGGCTGCCTCATCCATTATCTTCACATTCCTGGAATTTGTGGACAAAGAACAATTATAGTCAATCAACAGCTTGTGCTATTTTAGTGTAAAATCTTGATAAACTCCGGAACTGCCTCTTCTTTAAAAATCCACTTGTAAATGCTACTTATTGGAGGTTATATTCACGGTAACTGAAATTTATGCTCCAGGGTTGCAGTCCCCAGGCTTGGCCCAACTAAACTCTCCTTATATTGATTTTGCCTCAGCTTCTTCCTTTAGGTCAACAACACTGTCTCAGTGATTACATTTATATTATTTGCTAATAAATTTAAATATAATTTCAAATTAATTGGCTGGGTGTGGTGGCTTGTTCCTGTAATCCCAGCACTTCGGGAGGCTGAGGTGGGAGGCCGAGGTGGGAGGCCCACTTGAGGTCAGGAGTTCTAGACCAACCTAGGCAACATAGTAAGACCTATATCTATGGGGTGAAAAAAATTTTTTTTGAAATTAGGTAAATGCAAACAGGCTCATATTCCAAAAGCTATCACACAATACTTAGCCTGCAACCTCGTTTTCTGTCATTTTAGAAAATCACATAAAACCCAAGGAATGCCATCCCCATGATTTCTACCAGGAATTTTTACTTAAACATACTCTGCTTGTATTTATACATACAGTACCAACTTATATAAGGCTTTACTCTTTACCATATATGTTAACTTCTCTCATTTGATAAATTTAATTACAATTACCTGATAAGGCAGTTAGGACAGGAACCACGTTATGGGTGGAGAATCTGGCTTACGTAAGTTGCCTAAAGTCAGAATAAGTGCTGGTCTGGAATTTAGAACCAAGTATCTCAGTGCACAGGCAGTGGTGTTTCTTGTGATTAGACCAGAAGGTAGAAAAGTGAACCAAGCCTTCCTCATAATAATCTCACTAACATAGTTAACAGTTACTAAACAAGTATCTTTTCTTTTTCTGAAACAGAGTCTTGCTCTGTCACCCAGCTGGAGTGCAGTGGTGCGATCTCGGCTCACTACAACCTCTGCCTCCCAGGTTCAAGCGATTCTTGTGCCTCAGCATTACAAAATAGCTGGCAGTACAGGGATGTGCCACCACGCCCAGCTAACTTTTTTGTATTTTTAGTAAAGATGGTATTTCACCATGTTGGCCAGGCTCATCTCAAACTCCTGGCTTCCACCCATCTTGGCCATGCATGAGCCATTGCACCTGGCCACAAATAACAAACAAGAACTATGACACAGAAAGGACGAGTGTTTGCATTCTAAATGAAAAAAATTTAAAATAGAGATGAAGTCATACAATCATGTTAAGAGCTGGGAAATTCAGAGGGCAATTTGTTCCTCTGGGGACATGGGCCATTATTTCAAGCATTTTAAGCTTTTTATAATATATTATGTATCTTGGAACTTCTGTATTATTGTTTTTTCATAAACACTGATTTTTATGTCTGTGATTTTAAACTGATAATTTTTTTTCTTAATGAAATGGGGTCTTGCCATGCTGTCCAGGCTGGTCTTGAACTCCTGGGCCAAGATGATACTTCCAACTCGGTCTCCCAAAGTGCTGGGATTACAGGAGTGAGACACTGCACGTGGCCAAAACTTGCTGACTTTTAAGCATGCTTTTTTTCTTCCAGTGGAGTCTTGCCAAAGGTATGAAAGTGGTGCCTTCAGGATTGGTAAATATAGGCCTGGCCTTGATCATCAAATAGAGCCATCAACTTCCCAGACTAATTTTCCTTGGGGAAATACCCTATTATACTGCTAAAAAGACACACTGTAAACTTTCCTCTTAGCTCTCCCCAAAGGGATCTACAGTGATTTAGCATTAGAGAACATGTACCCAGGTTTCTCAGGGATACTAGATTTTGGTCCAGAATTGACATATTTTGGGGACCCCAAATGCCACTGTGATCCACCAGGCTAGGTGATAAAACAGTTTTGACTCAGGTCAACTCACAGTGGAGCTGATGACCTGCTGTTGTCCACGTACTGTAATATTTTTTTTTGAGACAGAGTTTCACTCTTGTTGCCTAGGCTGGAGTGCAATGGTGTGATCTCCACTCACTGCAACCTCCACCTCCTGGGTTCAAGTGATTCTCCTGCCTAAGCCTCCCAAGTAGCTGGGACTACAGGCACGTGCCACCACACCCGGCTCAGTTTTGTATTTTTAATAGAGATGGAGTTTCACCATTTTGGCCAGACTAGTCTCGAACTCCTGACCTCATGATCTGCCCGCCTTGGCCTCCCAAAATGCTGGAATTACAGGTGTGAGCCACCATGCCCAGCCTAAAACTTTCTTTTAAAGTTTTATATATTTATATAAATTGGGTACTTCCTGCCTTTCTGTGTCTCTTGGGCTGGCTAATACAGTAGTTTAATAACAATAACAAAACACTTCTAGAATGGAGTTAAGAATTTACATTATAGTAGCTGTGTTCCATTTTGTGGAATCACTGAACCTATTTGTAAATAGGCAAAGAAGCTCTATTCAAGTTCAGAAGAAAACCCACCACTGGAGTTGGTTCTGAGTGTGAGCAGAGGCAGATTTCTGAAACACTAGTAGGGGCCACTTCAGCTGCTCCATTATGTCAATGCTAAAGGTGAAATTACAGCCATATCTGCAGGCTCCGCACCGATGGGTTCAACTGAGGATGGAAAACATTAAAAATAAACAAATACAATTAAAAAACCGAAACCCCAATATAGTATAAGTATTTAGGTAGTATTAGACACCATAAGTCTAGAGACAATATGCAGGTTATATGCAAATACCAAGCACCCTCAGATTTTGGTATTTTCAAGAGGTCCTGGAACACATTCCCCATGGATATCAAAGGATGACTGTATTTGCTTTTGCCTATCTAGAGGAACTGCTAAATTTTTAGAGTTTCTGGTGTTTTGTCTGTGGATAAAAATGGTTGGAGATCTTGAGGGGCTTAATTTAGTAAATGGCTTTTGAAAAGTTTTTTTCCACATAAAAATCATATATAAAATAGCCCTCTCAGACTGAAATAACAACCTCTTTGTGTGTTTCTTTCCCTTACTCATGTCCTCAGATTTAAAAAGGCTCAATTCTAAGCTCCAGTTAGTGTGGCTGCTCCATCCTTTCCTGGGCCAACCATCTACCAGGTCCAAGTGGGTCACAAAACTGGAATTCTCTGTCATTTACCTCTAATATCAGTGTTGTCCCTTCCAAAGGAAAAAACTGAACATCAATTTACCAAAGCAAGTACCTTTTTAAATGCTACTTTTCCAAACCACTCTGTTGGCATATTCCCTGATAATTCGGATACAGAAAAGTTCTATTACAGATTTAAAGTTATCTAAACTTTTTTTTTTTTTTTTGGAGATAGTTTCGCTCTTTTCGCCCAGGCTGGAGTGCAGTGGTGCAATCTCAGCTCACTGTAACCTCCGCCTCCCAGGTTCAAGCAATTCTCCGGCCTCAGCCTCCAGAATAGCTGGGACTACAGGCATGTGTCCCCAACCTAATTTTTGTATTTTTAGTAGAGACAGGGTTTCACCATGTTGGCCAAGATGTTCTTGATCTCCTGACCTTGTGATCTACCCACCTCGGCCTCCCAAAGTGCTGGGATTACAGGCATGAGCCACCATGCCCGGCCCAGTTTTCTAAACTTTTATGATAGGAGAAATAATTATTATGGGTGAGGTAAAAAATAAAATAAAATAAAATATATATATATACACACATATATTTTGCTCCCCCTTCCCCCAAAAAAGCAAGATCATGGTAGAATTCTTTTGCCTATTCAAAATGGCCACCCACCATATACTACCCATCACATACCTCCTGCCTTTCTTGCTTCCTCTCTTTCTCATCCTTAGTTCTATTCACTCCTTTATTCTCAGAAGAACCTACTGACTTGATCTAGCACAATATTCCTTGCAAGATATCAGTAAATGTGAAAAGCACCCCACTCCAGCTTGGGCAATGAGTGAAGCTGTCTAAAAAAAAAAAAGTTTCAGTTCATGGATAATAGCAGGCCATCAGGTCCACTGCGAGTTGACCTGAGTCAAAACTGTTTTATCACCTAGCCTGGTGGATCACAGTGGCATTTGGGGTCCCTAAAATGAATCAATTCTGGATCAAAGTCTAGTATCCTTGAGAAGCCTAGGAACATTTTCTCCAATGCACATTCTGCTAACAGACTGTAGATTCCTTTGGGAAGAGCTAAGAGGAACACTCCTACAGGACAGATAACCCATACTAGAGTACAGTGAGCCCTGCTAAATACAGCAATCAGGCTCCAATGACAGAAAAGCAAAGAGGATAACAGATGGGAGGTTGAGGAAACCAAATTTTGCCCCTTGATAAATAAGGCCTACAGTTGACCATGGTAGCAACTTCAGTGAAAACAAAGAACTGTTTAATTTTTACCTTTCAAACTGATGAACTGTATTGGGTTATCTACTAGTTACTTTTTAATCAAAAGTAAAAATTTTTATATTTACTCCTACATAGTATCTAAATGCCCCATCGGTTCTTATCTTTCTCTCTCTACTTCAACTTGTTATCCCTTTTTCTGCAGGGTGGGGCATGGAGTCTCAATCTGTCGCCCAGGCTGGAGTGTAGTGGTGCGGTCTCAACTCACTGCAACCTCTGCCTCCCGTTTCAAGTGATTCTCTTGCCTCAGCCTCCCAAGTAGCTGGGATTACAGTTATGCACCAGCACGCCTGGCTAATTTTTGTATTTTTAGTAGAGATGGGGTTTCACTATGTTGGCCAGGCTAGTCTCAGAACTCCTGACCTTGAAATCCGCCTGCCTCAGCCTCCCAAAGTGCTGGAATTACAGTGAGCCACTGCGCCCAGTCTTGTTATCCTTAAAGGTGAAACAAAAAGGTCCAGAGTTTGAGACCAGCCTGGCCAACATGGTGAAACCTCATCTCTACTAAAAATACAAAAATCAGCCGGGTGTGGTGGTATGTGCCTGTAATCCCAGCTACTCAGGAGGCTGAGGCAGAATTGCTTGAGGGAGGCGGATGCAGTGAGCTAAGATCGCACCACTGCAGTCCAGCTTGGGTGACAAGAGTGAGACTCTGGCTATTAAAAAAAAAAAAAGGTGGGGGGGAACAAAACAAATACTTAATTTCTTCAGATTGCCCAAATACTTCAAAATACTAACACTGACAAAAATTTAACAGCACATCGGTGGCTCACGCCTGTAATCCTAGCGCTTTGGGAGGCCAAGGTGGGTGGATCACCTGAGTTCAGGAGTTCAAGACCAGCCTGGCCATCATGGAGAAACCCCATCTTAAAAAAAAAAAAAAAAAAAAATTTAAGAGCACAGATATAAAGTAAATCATTTCATAAAGAAGGGAAAGTCAGTGTTCACTTTTCCCACATGGATTATGAAATACTTGTTCCATGGACAAACTCAAAGTACTCCACCAGGAGCCCTGATGGCCCATAGTACTGACCTCAGAGACACAGGAGGGGCGAATCACATCAGAAGGAATACTATACTGAGAACTTTAACCAGCCATTCAAAATGTCAGTAGTGAGGTAAAAGCCTTGACCATCAATTTCAAGATGATTAACTATGTAACAAAGCACCTATGTATATATTAAAACTGCACCTTCTCCATTTTAACACAGGCTCTATGAACACATCCGCGATCTCAGCCTTTTTCTCTTCAATGATGCACTGCTCATTTCTAGTCGGGGCACATCTCATACTCCATTTGAGAGGACTTCAAAAACAACCTACCAGTTCATTGCATCAGTGGCCCTTCATAGGTTACTCATAGAAAATATTCCAGATTCCAAGTGTATGTATTCTTTTCCTTCCAAGAGACAGATACCTTCAAAAAGCTACATAATGTAAAGCTCATTAATAGAAAAGTAGAAAAAGAACTGGAATTATAATTTACCAGGATGCAAATAATTCCCCCAATATTAGAATTGCATTAAGCAATGTAAATTTTCATCTACCTCTGAAATGGTTAAAGACAGGGCTTCTGGCATTCAGACTTGCACCTTAGGAAAACAGCCCCCCCACCTTTTTTTTTTTTTTTTTTGGAAATAGGGTTTTGTTCTTGTTGCTTAGGCTGGAATGCAATGGCACAATCTTGGTTCACTGCAACCTTCATCTCCAGGGTTAAAGTGATTCTCCTGCCTCAGCCTCCTGAGTAGCTGGGATTACAGGCATGCGCCACCATGCCCACTTAATTTTGTATTTTTAGTAGAGATGGGGTTTTTCCATGTTGGTCAGGCTGGTATCGAACTCCCAACCTCAGGTGATCTGTCTGTCTCAGCCTCCCAAAGTGCTGGGATTATAGGAGTGAGCCCCCGCGCCCCAGCAGGAAAACAGCTTTCAAAAATCACAAAGGGAAGGAAGGCTCATGACTGTGAGTTCTTTGAAGATCTGGAGCTCTTAACCACTATTCTATACTGTCTGAAGATGCTACAGTCTTAAAGCATATTTTAAATTTTTATTACTTTCCCATTCTACTAGGATTAAGTGATTATTACATATTTGACACATTCCTTTTTTTCCTTAAGTTTGCATCTAACCTGGGAGTTGTTAAATAAACGAATCAACAGATATGCAAAGGATGCTTGGTAAATTAAACATTTCACTCACAGTAATTCCAATAGAAATATCATTTGTCATGAAAACGATTTTCTACTTAAAGCCTATTGTACATATTTATAGTTATTTTCCTATACTTTACTTCCCAAGTTTAAAAGTTTCTATATCTTAGCCCTATATTTCTTAGGCAAGACAATCTGAATGTAACATCTCTTTCTCATGTCTTAAGGTTAAAGCTGGAACCCAAGACCTTAGAGAAGTACCAAACTAAATGAAAGGGCTATTTCCCAATGGCTTCAGCCCCATTCTAAATCTGAACCTGAGAAAAAATCATCACCTAGAATACAAACTCAGGTTAAAAAGGCTTAGTTACCTATAATCATTGGGTATGGTTAGTGTACGAAACATGTCTCCTTCAGTACCCGTCCCACCATGACAATCGGCTATGAGCTATGTCAAAATAGTGTTATGTAATCTAATAGATAGTGGGCATTCAACTAGGTATTCAGCTTGATTCTGTCACTGGCTCTCATACTGAGGTCGTCTAGTCTAGCTCTTAGCATCTTGATTTATAATAACTATCAGTAAAGACTGTTACTGATTTCAGTTCTTTCTGGAGTAGTTGAGACAAGTAATTAAACAATATTCTATCATCGTATCATCTATCCTTTAGTTTTTAAAATAATTGCTATTACAATAACTGTAAGATAAAGACATTATTTTACATTGTATTTGAATTATTCAGTAATTTTAGGAAGTTATATTCTACACTGGATATGTATTTCTTTTTAGGTTTTAAAAAATTCTTAAAGACGGTGATTATTAAAATTTTTTCTCGGCCGGGCGCGGTGGCTCACGCCTGTAATCCTAGCACTTTGGGAGGCCGAGGTGGGTGGATCACCTGAGGTCAGGAGTTCAAGGCCAGAATGACCATCACGGTGAAACCCCACCTTAAAAAAAAAAAAAAAAAGTATAAAAACAAAAAATTTTTCTCATTTTGATTGTTACCTGCAAAGATTAATTAGTATACCTCAAATGCTTTTACAGATGTCAAGAATGCATTTATTCTTCAAGGTCCAAAATATAAATGGATTTGTGCTACAGAAGCAGAGGATGATAAGTTCCTATGGCTGTCAGTACTTCAAAATGCAATCAAAAGTAGGATGGAGAAGTGAGACTGAACTTGAAAGCATCAAGGGTACCAATTCTCCCCAGCAAAGACAGACAACATGTATTTTCTGTTCCAAAATATCCAGTAAGAAGCAGAGTAACTGTCACGGACCAAGATGACCCACAGGATCCTTCCAACTTTTAAACTTTATCATTTGTGCTCACTTATGAAGAATGTATAAGAACACTTTGAGTCCAAAATTTTGAACTACTTTTGGTAGCTATATTTCACGGGTAATATTATTTAGACTAATCTGATGTGACAAAACCTAAGACAGAGCAAGCACACTGTGTAAAGCTTTGTTTTGTGATCTAATGAAAAAAGCAGAATTAAAGCATTTCTTAAGTGATCAGTCTAGAAAAATATTTTGTTGGTGATTTACCATTTTTAATATTTTCATGAAATTATTAAGATATGGGTAACAGGGCCAGGCATGGTGGCTGACACCTGTAATCCCAGCACTTTCAGAGGCCAAGGCAGGTGGATCCCCTGAGGTCAGGAGTTCGAGACCATCCTGAACAACTCGGAGAAACCCAGTCTCTACAAAAAATGCAAAATTAGCTGGACATAGTGGCGCATTCCTGTAATCCCAGCTACTCGGGAGGCTGAGGCAGGAGAACTGCTTGAACCTGGGAGGCAGAAGTTCTGGAGACCGGAGATCGCCCCATTATACTCTAGCCTGGACAACAAGAGTGAAATTCCGTCTCAAAAAAAAAAAAAAAAAAAAAAAAAAAAAAAAATAAAAAAAAAAAGATAAAGAGGCCGGATGTAGTGGCTCATGCCTGTAATCCCAGCACTTTGGGAGGCTGAGTTGGGTGGACCACCTACGGTCAGGAGTTCCACACCAGCCTGGCCAACATGGTGAAACCCTATCTCTACTAAAAATACAAAACCTAGCCAGGCATAGTGGCACACGCCTGTAGCCCCAGCTACTTGGGAGGCTGAGGAAGGCAGGAGAATTGCTTGAACCCAGGAGGCAGAGGTTGTAGTGAGCTGAGATTACACCATTGCACTCCAGCCTGGGTGACGACTGAACCTGTCTCCAAAAAAAAAAAAAAGATAAGAAATACAAATGGCAATTTACTCAAAAACTTGTCATACATATCCTTAATATGAACGTACTCCTCTAGAGCGCATTAAAGATATACCACTACAAAGTACTAAAAATTTTTCTATAATTTTTAAGTGTTATTTATTGCAAGACTAAATTCTAAGTAAGAAGCTTTAAAAGTATTTCTGACATTGTTACATTAGAAGGCTATTTTTAAAAAGCAACTTTTAAAAAACAAAAATAAATTGAAACAGCAAAACTTGCTTGTAATGAAATGTAGCTGTAAAAATGTTTCTTTTAAAACAAAGAAACAGCAAAATAGGTATTGAGTAATTTCCTGGGCCTTTAAACTGATTAACAACTAAAGGCATACTGACAGCCACTGGGAAACTTTAGCTGATGTATATTTTTACCTAGATATTGCTAGATAAAAATTACATTAATCTTGGAAGCTTAAGGTTAGTCAGTTTCCTTTGTTCTTCATATTCTTGTTTATAGTAATACAGTCTATCGGTAGAGTTCAGGATAGTGAACCTACAGTATTTAAACATTTTTTCTTTCGGAAATGAAAATACAAAATCCTCTATTTCTTAAAATTTTAAATGCTTATTTAAAAAATGAACAAAAGTTAAAATATTATGCTGTTTTATTTGTGTAAAACCACACTTCTGATTCTGGTAAGATATATCCATGTAGTTTAACATCTGTGATTCTATAGACAGAATAAATTTTAAAGGAAATATCTGCTGTTAGCAATGGGTCAAAATGTATATATAATATTAAACAAAATCTAAAACAGTGTATTGTCCTGAATAAGGTATACTCCAGAAACTCATTAATAGGAAAAACTTGTCTATATAGCAAAAGAATGACAAGATGGCTGAAGGTAAACTAGAAATCTTACAGAATTCCCCTTTATTTTGTGAATAATCGATATCCTCAGAAGTTTTAAAACAATACTTAAAAATAATTAAGAAAGGTCACCATTCATACCTATTTCATAAGTTTACATGACTAATGAATTATTCAATCTCACATAAAATAGTTCTAAGTCACTGATGAGGTTGATCACATTTCCACAAGGAAAATATAAAATCTAACATGTTTATATTTGTCACAAGTTGACATGTAAAAGAGGCCTGAACGTACCACATGATTTGTGAATGTATATTACTGCAGAGAGTAAATTAGCTTATGGTGAAAACTGCCTTATCCAATATAATTCTTTAAAATAAAAAATTAAATGGGAAACTTTTAAAAGATTTTTTATGGAATACAGATGCTTTATGTAAAATATTAAACATAAAAGAGGGCAAATTGACAATTTATTTCTGAGTATGTGGCTGAGATGTAAATGAGCCCATTCTATAAATCAAATCGTGTGTGGTTTTAGCCATAGAAGTATTATGTATCCTGGATGCTATGGAACAGAAAAGGTGGGTGTCCCAACAAACACAATATACCCTCCAGAAAACGTCATCCTGACCTTTTTATTGTTGAAATTAAAAAATAAAAGATACTTAAATACAATGGTGAACATATAGGGCAAAACAGAATCATAAAATTTAATGTTGAATTAAGCAATGAGCTGAATGTTTGGGTCTCCAAACTGGCTTTGAACCCAAATTCACTTAAAAATGACTATGTTCACAGTTAACGGCAATTGGCTTATAGGTGAGAGAATGGTCGAAGTTGTTCCAGTTGAACTTCCAGGGAAATTCTCTCCTCAAGAACATCCTGAAAAAGAGGCAAAGGCCAAGTTATGTTTCAAAATATATAAAAATGAAGGAACATCTAACAACATCTCTGCTTCAAGAAAGCAATTTAAATTTGTCAAGAAGACTAAGGGAGAGCTTATTCGTATTTTAAAAGTTTATTTCACTTTAGAAAGGTAGATTCTTTATATGTTTTTAATATTAAAGTAAGATCCTGGTAATTTCAAACATTTTATTACATAAAGCAGGGTAACAGAATGTCTAGTTATTAGAAAAGTCAATGTTTGCAACAAATGGGTATTAACAACTGAATTTTGCAATAAGCCTGCCCCTGAATTAACTGTAGATGAATTTGTTGATATAGCTTCTTTTCCCTAATGATGACATCTGGTTACGTCGACTCCTAGGTCTCATTTTGAGCTTTAGTTTCACAAAGAGTAACTTGGCATTCAGAATTTTAAATCAATGCTGACTTTGGATGGTCTTTCTAGTTAGCCACCAAATTCTAACTTACTTTCCTTTTTTTGTTTTCTCTATTATAGTGGCAGTATCTTATTTTAACCAGAACCACCTCTTTCTATTTTGTACCTTACTTCCTATTTTCTGTTCTCAGAAGTAATAAAAAGGGAATTTTTCAAAATAGTTTCTATATACTTATTTTAATGGTTTTCCCTGGTTCAGAAAAACATACATTACCCCAGGTTAACATGACCCCAGGTTACCTGTATATGCATTAAGGTTTGAGTACCACTTTTTTTTTGGTAAGACATGAGTACCTAATAATGTTGGGGAACCATAAGTGATTCTGGGAGTAATTTTTTTTTTTTTGACCCAATAAGGAAGGAGTAAGTAGGAGTAATTTTATTTCTAGGGATGCAAAGAAATCACAGTTAATAGCAAATATACACATTCCTCTCAGGTATTAGATGATAAGCTTGCCTTTTCTCTTTCCATATGCAAGATGATTGAAATTGCTGCCATCTCTCTTCTTTAGATCTGTTTAAATCTCTTTAATGGAATCTGAGTTGTCTTTGATAAAAGGACAAACTACAACCTGGATGCAATGGCTCACGCCTGTAATCCCAGCCACTCAGGAGGCTGAGGTGGGAGGACAGTTTGAGCTTGAGCCCAGGCTGCAAGGTGACAGAGCAAGATCTCTTTTTAAAAAAATAAAAAAATAAAATAAAGGAAGTGGGTAGGGCAGGTAAACTAACCACAGTCAAAGCATCTAGAAAATTAGAGCGGAGGACCATGTATATGATCTTGGAGATTATCTGAGGTCACATTTCTTCTCTTTAGGTTTCTTTACTAAGATAAGGAACATCATAAAGATTCAGAAACTATATTACCTTTAACTGTTGCTGCAATTCGCTATTCAATCTGGCCAAAACTGTGTTGGTTTCCTTATTGCGTCTAATTGATGCCTGAATAGCTTTCTTATCTTTCCCAACAGATCTGAGAAGACACAGAAGGCAAAAAAAACGCATAACCTTCGTTTCTTATCTTATTAGAAACAGAGAGGAATCCTCTCTATTCCTCCCTGATCTATTTTTAAACATGAAAAGTTAAAAGAAGCATCTTTTTCCTTACTAGTATAGCTCAACCTCACTTGCTCAGTTGCAGCGATAAACCAAAAAATAAATTATTAAATAAATTATTCTTCTGTAGAATCACCTGAATTTAAGAAGAGTCTAAAGCAGGTATTGGCAAACCTTTTCTGTAAAAGACCAGATAGTAAATATTTCAGGCTCTGTGGGCCACAGAGTTTCTGTCTCGTATTCTAGTTTTTTATTTTTTCTCTTCTATTCTTTCTTTTCTCTTCTACAAAAAAGAACAAGTCATTCTTAGCTCATGGGTTATACAAAAATAGGCCATAGGCCAAATTTGGCCCCTAAGACTTAACTTGCTGATTCCTGATCTAGAACACCATAACACCAGTTTTACTATAAACTTTCAAGTTTAAAAAATGTACTACTACAGGGTTTGAAACAGGGTGTTAAAATGGAATTGGAATTCAATTTAATCAAGGGGAAAAAATGGGAAGAATACCTACCCATACATGACAAGGTTCAGCTTAACTAAAGGAAGAACTAGTCTGACCATAATTTCTTTCAGTCTGATTATTGTTATTATTATTATTATTTTCTAGACGGAGTCTTGTTCTGTTGCCCAGGCTATAGTGCAGTGGCACGATATAGGCTCATTGCAACCTCTGCATCCTGGGTTCAAGCAATTCTCCTGCCTCAGCCTCCCAAGTAGCTGGGACTACAGGTGTGCACCACCACACCTGGCTAATTTTCTTGTATTTTTAGTAGAGATGGGGTTTCACTATCTTAGTCAGGCTGGTCTCCAACTCCTGACCACAAATGATCTGCCCAGCTCGGCCTCCCAAAGTGCTCGTGAGCCACCATGCCCGGCCCATTAGATTATTTTTAATTGCTGCGCTTTTTCTTCCCAGTAATTAAATGTGTCTAGGAATAGCTTTGATTACCTGGGAATAGAAGGTTGTGATGCAAGAACAGCAGCTAAGACACCCGTCTTTTGTGTATGTTCATCAACTTCTGGCCTTAATTCATCTTCTGATTTTAATCTTCTTCGAACAGGTTTAGGTGGTGGAGCAAGAGGTGTTGTGCCTTTGCTCTTTAAGACAAGAATTCCATTAATAATGAGCACTTCTGAAGACATTCATAGTTAGCACTTTGCAACACCATTTGCTTTCTTTAAGCCATTTGCTCTTGGAAAATCAAAGTTACTTGTCGAAAGTTACTTTAAAGCCATGTATTTGTGGCAAGAACCAACTTAAATTACAGTGGGAAAGGATGTGTCTAGTTGACACCACAATCATGAATGTACCTGCAATATAAATTTTTTTAGAGTAACATAATGATGCAAGACTGTAACATTCAGTTTTAACATAAATATGATACAGAATCCTGTTGAACAATAAACAAAGGCAGTCTCTAGAAATATCTGTTATCACCACGGAGTTAGGATTTCTTACTCAAAAATACTAACATACATCTTAATGAATATATTGACATTATAAAGTAATGGAAAGCAATTCTTTTAGAAAAAAAAAAAAGCATCACTATTAATATGCAGAGTAATTATAACTTTTGAAAATGAATTGACATTTTGTTGGAGATTATGAATCTGCCCCAACAGAATAAAAAATGGTGTTTTGGCATTTACTTGGTTTTTACTTAAATAAAAACCATATCTTTAGTTAAGTGCTATTTTTAATTTGTTGCTGTGAGTTGATAAAAAATAAAGTTCTTTACTTAAAAACTTACAGGACTACTAACGTAATACAACATAGTGATACAGTTTGGCTCTGTGTCCCCAAATCTCACCTCAAATTGTAATCTCCATGTGTCATGGGAAGGACCTGGAAGGAGGTGACTGGGTCATGGGTGGTTTCCTCCATGCTGTTCTTATGAGAGTGAGGGAGTTCTCAAGAGAGCTAATGGTTTTACAGTGAGGCACTTTCTTGCTCTTTCTCTATCCTGCCACCTGCTTCCCCTTTACCTTCCGCCATGATTGTCAACTTCCTGAGGCCTCCCCAGCCATGCAGACCTGTGAGTCAGTTAAATCTCTTTTGTTTATAAATTATCCAGTCTCAGGTGGTATCCTTATTGCAGTGTGAAAATGGACTAATACACAGAAAGTGTCCAGAAAGCAGAATTTAAGCACTTTAGAAACACATGCTGTTTTTATACCTACTGGAATGTCTAGATAACAGGAAAAAAAAGTTACCAAAATTATTCCCTCAAGGGGAAAATGTGCTGACAGTTGCAATCTGAAGTACAACGATATAATTTAGGTTATCTGTCCCCTCCAAACCTCATGTTGAAATGTGACCTCCAATGCTGGAGGTGGGCCTAGTGGGAGGTCTTTGGGTCATGGAGGAAGATTCTTGTGAATGGCCTGGTGCCCTTCTCACGGTAATGAATGAGTTCTTACTCTGAGTTCACACAAGAGCTGGCTGTTTAAAAGCCTGGCACCTCTCCTTGCTCCCTCTATCGCCATGTGACACACTTGCTCCCACTTTGCCTTCTGCCATGATTCTAAGTTTCCTGAGTCTTCACAAGAAGCAGATGTTGCCACCATGCTTCCTGTATAGTCTGCGGAACCATGAGGCAAAATAAACCTGTTTGCTTTTTTTTGAGACAGGGTCTCACTCTGTCACCCAGGCTGAAGTGTAGGACACTATCTAAGCTCACTTCAACCTCCACATCCCAGGCTCAAGCAATCCCCCAACTTCAGCCTCCCGAGTAGCTGGGACTATAGGCATGCACCACCATACCTGGGTAATTTTTTTACTTTTTGTACAGACAGGGTTTTGCCGTGTTGCCCAGACTGGTCTTGAACTCCTGAGCTCAAGTGATCCATCTGCCTTAGCCTCCCAAAGTGCTGGGATTACAGGTGTGAGCCACTGTGCTTGGCATAACCTCTTTTCTTTATGAATTACCCAGCCTCACCTATTCCTTTATAGCAATGCAGACAGGCTAACACATACATAAAACAGATAAGGATTGGCAGATGAATGGAAGGCATGGAAAGATATGTAGTAAAGCCAGTATAATAAAATAATAATGGTATATAAGGTAGTGTATTTACTGATATACAATGAAAAATTGATTCAATTTTTCTGTGTGCTTAAACGTTTTCATAATAAAATGTTGGGGAAAAATTATCCCTAAAACCATTAAAGAAAAGGTTAAGAGCACAGAGAATAAAAATAACCTTAGAGGGTTGATAATTTTCCTCTATTATATTCAAGACTACAATAAAACTGAATTTCACCTATAAAGAAGTCCTACTTTATATAGTGGGAAGAATGTGATAACCACTTAAATTCTGAGAACGTGTGACAAATATTTAACGTAAGATTACAGAATATCACCTCCATTAAATAGGCAGACTTTGTTCTGAGATAGACTGACTATCCTACAGGTAAAGGCAGAGAAATGGGTTAGATGATTTCTGGTTGACCTTATTTCTAAAATTATTTCACATAACCTATAATGTATAAAATTATTATTATAAAAGACATTTTGCATACCACATTGGCGGGAGCAGTAGCAGCTGTCTTTTCTTCAGTTTTACTATCTGTTTTGGCAACTCGAAGAGAACTTGCAGGATCAGAAGCTTTTTCAACCTAGAAATGAATATGTTATCACTATTAATTATATATAACATATAATTATGCATAAATGTAGAATATGTAACAAATCAGAGCAAAATGTTAAAAAAAAATATTCTGACAAGAAATCTGAGATAATAAGGAACTTGAAGGAACCTTTTTAAATGAGCTTTCTCTGTTGCTGAAAGGTAGAGGGGAGGGCAGGTTAAAGAGGTGTGAGGGAGAGGAGGACATGGTGAGGATGCAGCTACTGCACTGAATCTCTAAGTGGTTAGTTTGGGATGTCCTCATGGTTGGGAGAGGGGAGGCATCCACCCAGGAGAGTGAGTCCGGTACCCTCTGCACACTTCTATATGCCCACTCCAACCCTCCTAGATGCAGCCCAGTCCCCTAATGGGCCTGGCAGAAAGTTGTAGGTTTGAAAAGGGAGCTAGTAGGAAATTTTCCATGGCTATGATATATATGACAGAGATTTCAGAATTCCTCTGGTTTCTCCAACTCCAGATTTATGCTCAGACAATAGAATCTCCTAGAACACTGTGAATATTAAATTTTGGTATCCTGTAGTCTTTGCTTAACTAAAGAAACTTACTCTCATACAAATTTTAAATGCTTCAATTAGAAGTTTGGCTAAGACAGTTCTAAAGTTGTAATTAGATATAGAAGTTATGTCTAGAGAAATTATCCTTGGGAAAAAGTTGCAATGAGTGGAGCTATGGTAACCATGGCCTCTTATCACATGGAAATCTTCACCAAATCATGCAGTCAGATGCTTAGCATTAAGACGGAAATTCCCAAAGCAGTGTTTTAGCAATGGTCAGGTTGTGGTATCTTTTCATGTGGTAACAGTCCCTCACCCACCAGACTCTGATGCTTACTAAGCATTACACTACAACCAGCAGACATTGGAGGCCAATAAAAAAGGTGAGAAGCACTGACCTAAGGAATATTTTACTGATGTCCCCTCTAATATCTGCTAGGTTGACAGTGCATGGTATGGGAAGAGACTGCCTGCAGAAAATTAACCAAGCCCTTGAAAACTTGAAAACTGACCGGCAGGACTTCTGGATGTTTCTCGGCTTCATCATCTTGTTCTTCATTTACATTTGATGCAGCAAATACTTCAAACTGGCTGAAATCTGCAAAATTTGGTTGCTCTGGTATCTGCTGAGGTGAGGTACTAGTGTGAGTCATGAGGCCATCGGCATCCACTGGGCGATGCACAGTGGGACCAGGAGCCTGTGCAATGGTTCAGAACAGAGACACACACATTTTATCAGCCTATCAGTGTCACAGACTACTCCTCTTCTCTTCTCTTTGAAAATTTAGTATATAAAGATGCCCTGTTTTATTAACTGTAAGTTCAGAAAGGTTTATTACAGTAACCTTTAGCTCTAAATAAATGATTGAACCATAAGTGAAAAGCTAAGACATTAAAAAAAAAAATTGAAGATAATAAACCTCCAATAAAAAGATATTTTTTCAAAAACTTTATTGCAAAGAACGTACACTGAAGGAAACGGTGGGTCTGGCCTGACCATCACTCTCCACTTGTAAGTATTTTTTTCTTAATTGGGCTAATGCACAATAGTTTGTTCCTTAATTTTTTTTTTTTAATGTTTCACTATGTTTCTTAAAAAGGTTGCTATTATTAAAGTGGGAGAAACACTATTCTAACTATTCTCCAAACATGTCAGAGCACTTCCCTTCAATTCATCTACCACTCCTTTCCCAGACCAAGGCTGCTACATCTTCAGTCTAAAAATTTGTTTACTGAATATCTACTTGTAAACAAAACAAGTAAGGCCCACTCACATCCTAATAAAGCTGACAGTCCATAGCAGAATAAAAGAGTAAGTACCTAAGAAATTAAAATAGAGTGTGAGATGTTTTATGACAAAGGAAGTAAACGATACTAAAGAAATAAATTTGAAGTCTCTTCCCTTTAAAAATTCTTCATCCCCTCCAGGAAAAACTCTATCCTGGCAGTCGCCCGCCGCATCTGCATGATGGGCTCCAAGGCGGCGCAGCTGCTAGAGGTTGCCGACTTCGCGGCTCGCAAGCCCCCGCAGCAGCGGCGGAAGGACCCCGAGGGGACCCCCTACATCAACCACCCCATCGGTGTGGCTCGGATCCTGACCCACGAGGTGGGAATCACTGACATTGTGGTGTTACAGGCAGCTCTGCTCCATGACATGGTGGAGGACACAGACACCACCCTGGATGGGGTGCAGCTACACAGGTGTGGTGCCTAGTGGAGGAGGTAACAGATGACAAGACTCTGCCCAAGCTGGAGAGAAAGCTGCAGGTGGAGCAGGCGCCCCACAGCAGCCCCAGGGCCAAACTGATGAAGCTGGCAGGCAAACTCCACAATCTGAGGGACCTGAATCGCTGCACCCGAGGGGTGGTCAGAACATCGAGCCCAGGAATACTTCAACTGGGCAGCGCAGGTGGTGAAGGGGCTTCGGGGAACAAACCAGCAACTGGAAGAGGCTCTAAAACATCTGTTCCAGGAGTGGGGACTGACACTCTGAGCAGTGCTTGGAACTCTCCAGCAGCACAACTCCAGCCTCATCCAGGCCAGACAGGATTCACACACCTTTTCTGTGCCTCCCATGCTCCCTCCATCCTTCCCAGATATCAGAGGCCAAAAAAGACTTGCATTTTTTCTCAATCTGAAGGTCTCCTGCTAACTAAGCTGAGCCCCCTGAGCGTGGGAATCAGATGTACCCATCCATTTCTGATGCACTCGCTGCCTCTCTCCAAGTCTTGGGTCTGTTTGCTATTTTGCAGGGTGGGATCTCTGGCCCCTCGGGGACTTAAGATTATATAAGTACTAGTTCCTAAGTCATTACGGGCAATAAAAAGAACTCTGGGTAAAGGTGGAAAAAAAGAAAAAAGAAAAACTCTATCCTTCTTACTATGATATGGGAGATGCTCTGCCTCCTCCCTCCCTCTCTAGTTTCATTTCCCATCACTCCACACATCTACTCCTGTTGTGCTGAACTAATTTGTTTTCCTCTGAGGAATGTACCAGGCTTAACACATACCTCCATGGCTTTGTGGATGTCACACCTTCGGTTTGGAATGCCTTCTCCCCAATAAATTTCACTTTAGCTTTCAAGTCCCCGCTAAATCTCACTTTCTTCATTTTACATATGATGTGATCCCTAACTTTAGCCACTAAGGCTGTCCCAAAGCATTTTATAAATAGGTCTACTACAGCACTGTAATTTTGACCTGGAAGGGATGCAGAGGTCAGTATACTTCCTTAACTCATGTAGTAACACATCCAGATAGATGCAGTGAGGTTATTTTGGGGTATTTTGTTCAACCAGAGAGATGCAGTGAGGTTATTTTGGGGTATTTTGTTTTGTTTTGAGATTGGGTCTCAGTCTGTCACCCAGGCTGGAATGCACTGGTGCAATCACAGCTTACTGCAGCCTCCTAGGCTCAAGAGATCCTCCCATCTCAGCCTCTCAAACAATTGGGACTACAGGTGTACACCACTATGCCCAGCTAATTAAGTATTTTGTTGTTGTTTTTAGAGACAGAGTCTCACTATGTTGCCCAGGCTGGTCTGCAGCTTCTGGGCTTGAGAAATCCTACTGCCTCAGCCTCCCAAAATGCTGCAATTACAGGTGTGAGCCACTGCACCCAGCCCAGTGAAGTTATTTTGTGAGCCACTGCTAGACCCAGGACATTAATGGATATCTCCTATCTCCCAATCCATTGTCATTTCCACTAAATCCTTCTCTGTCAAGACATTATCATTTGTTTCACTTTTAAGTTTCCTTCAAAAAATAACTGAGATCATTCTTGAAATGTGTATCTTTCAAAATAATATTTAGCCTCACTGAACTAAATGCTCATTAAGGATTGCCATCAGATCATTCCTGACCTTCCAAATAATTTGAGAATAGAATTAAAGACTTAGCAGACAAACTAATCATGGGACATTCAGTAATAAATACCTTGGAGAATTACCTGTGAGGGCTGTGGTCTTGGAGGCACTGCAGGAGGATGGGCAACAACTCCAGTCTGTTGTTGTCCTGCATGAATACAAAAGTCTTCTTTTTAGTAACTGTATAATCACTTCATTAACAGAAGATAGGCTGAATGAATGTGACTACATGATAAAGATTTCTAAGAATGTCCAGTAAGTATTGGAAGGCAGATACCATCTGGTTACACAGCCTGTATGTAACCTAAAGACCAAATCCCACAGCATTTCATCACATCTCATTTTGCTTCTTACCTCTATTACATAAAGTTCTCCTGGCATATTCCTGCCTGTTTCAGTGATAGTATACAATCTTGATTTTCTTCCGATATCTCTGACTGCTTTCAGATATCAAATGAAAACTTCCAAATTTTCCCTTTCCACTTCACTCTCCCATTTGTATGTAAATGAATTCCAAATAATACATCAATCTTTCTTAGCCAGTGGTGTTATTTAGCCTTTCCTTAACCACTCCAAACTCACAGTGACTAAAAGATAACTTCATCATCCCTGCCCTAACTTTTCTATTTTAACTAATGTAATAATAATACATTCTCCAAAAATTGAAAACCTGAGGTAAGTTATGACTCCTCTTTTTCATCAGTCAAATTGAGACCTATCAGTTTTCCCCTCTTGATATCACAACGTCGTTCTTTCAAAATTTCCTGTGACATCTCTCAGGTTCCCACCTTCATCATTTGTATTCAAACACAGTTTAAGTAGTAATTAAGAAAAAAAATTGCCTCTTGTCTGCTATCTTTTTAATCCAAAATTTATCTTCAGGTAATTTTTTCTTTTTTTTTGAGACAGGGTCTCACTCTGTCGCCCAGGCTGGAGTGCAATGATGCAATCTCAGCTCACTGCAACCTCTGCCTCCCAGGTTCAAAGGCTTCTCCCACCTCAGCCTCCTGAGTAGCTGGAACCACAGATGCGCATCACCACATCCGGCTAATTTTTGTTATTTTTAGTAGAGATGGAGTTTCACCATGTTGGCCAGGCTGATCTTGAACTCTTGACCTCAAGTGATCTGCCTGCCTCTCAAAGTGCTGAACTAAAGGCATGAGCAACCACACCCAGTCAGATAAATATTTTTTTAAAGACATATTAAGAGAAACAAAAGTAAAATGTGTATGTGTCTTGGATTAACTTTAAAATTAAATGATCATGTATATTATGGTTCGCTAGCCCCTACCTGTGGTGACTGCAAAGGTCCGATTCATATCTAAAGATGATGATCTAGAATGAGAGGGCTGTGGCCTTGGAGGGGGAGGTGGTGGTGCAGCGGTATCAGGCGATGTTCCTGAATGAGACCTGCAAAATTCACCCCATCATAATTGGTCATACTACTGATATTGGAGCTTCTTTCTTTGTAAGCATTCAAACTTGGCTAAGCAGCAAAGGATCTTATTAGCATGACATTTTCTCAAGTAGGTATGTAAGTGTTACAGTAAGTTAAGATAGCACTGTTTATGATGTACCCTAAACAACTGATTATTTTATATGGCAAATAATTTTTTAAATAAAGTTATATGCAAAATTTCAAAAAAAATCTTTTTTTTTTTTTGAGACAGTCTCAACTCTGTTGCCCAGGCTGGAGTACAGTGGCATGATCTCAGCTCACTGCAACCCCCGCCTCCTGGGTTCAAGCAGTTCTCCTGCTTCAGCCGCCAGAGTAGCTGGGATTACAGGTGTCTGCCACCACGCCCGGCTTATTTCTGTATTTTTAGTAGAGACACAGTTTCACCATCTTGGCCAGCTAGCTTCGAACTCCTTACCTCAGGTGACCTGACCACCTTAGCCTCCGTAAGTGCTAGGATTACAGGTGTGAGCCACTGTGCCCAGCCTCATAATTTTGAAAAGAAGCTTAGTTGTCAACATGATACCATAACAGACTACATATTTAGTGTAATGCTTTCTCATTCAATTAAAGGTAATAATAGTCTGAAAAACTAATTATAAAAAGAGAAAATCTACTTTCAGGAACAGTTAGCTTTCAATCTATTAAGGTCTGGAGTTTAGTAGGTTGCACATGTCCGCACAGGCCATCTCATTTTAGAGGTGACTATACTCAAACTCAATTCATCCTAGAGATTCACTTCTTTGCTACCGAAGTCTTTCATATTCTGAAAAGAGTCTCAAGGACTCTGATCTTCGCATATGGGAATAAACAGCAGAGTAAAATCCAAGATTACTGAGAATGCTGAGAAACACGGGAAGAACTACAAGAGGACTCAGAAAGGAAGACAAGCGGCCTTCTGACTCTAAGCTCTTTGGAGAATCTGCATCCTCGCCACATCCTCCAGGTGTATAGCAAAATGATACTTACCATGTGCAAAATGTGAGGAGAGAAAGATGCTTCTGTCTTGCACACAGCTTTTAAAGGATGGTAAAGCTCTGGGAGACAAATCTCTTGCCATCCTCCACTCTATCCCACCCCTTTCTTGTTTGTGTCTGAAAGGTTATTACGTAACACAGAACTTCAAGGTGGGGACATGGCCCACGACTGGGCTGTGCTTTTGGATGGTGTTTTAAAATACAGAATTCTTTTGGTATTTGCCATAAGGTTATACATGTATTACTTAATAGACTCTCACTGTTTAGGTACAAAAAGGACTATATAAAACTTCTATCACCAAGAAGTTATCACCTCTTTTTAGACCTTCTACAAAATAACTACTTAGAAAATCAGGGTTCTTTTTGTTTTTCTATTCAAGTTGGAAAGGATCAAAATTACTTTCTTTTACATAAATTGAAAAGTAACCTAACAGCTTTCAGAGAACAAAATCATTTGTGCTTGGTTCTAAATAGTTTTAAACATTAAAATGCAGCAAGATATTTTAACATGCTTTTCATTGACAGAAATACTGACCTTTGACGAGTTACATTGCTCCCGATCTGTTCTGGGTCAGAAGTAAAAGAGTCTGAACTACTGTAACCATCTGCTGATAAATGGGATATGTCCTATTTAATAATAATCATTTCTTTACTTTTTGCTCTATCTACTCCAAACAAATATAACTGATATGCTGTTTCAAGCCAGAGATAGTCAAAGATTGGCTAGTAGGCTAATAGTTCATCCCAGTTGTTATTAACTGTAAAAACTACAAATCAAATAAATCATGGCATATTTACAAAGTAGACAAAGCAAGTTATAGTCTAGAAAAAATAATACTTAATGACGCAGAAATATTCCAAATAAGTCACAAAATGGTACATATACAATCTGGCCCTCCAAATCTGTAGATTCCACAGCTGAGGATTCAACCAACCGCAGACAGAAGGTATCAGAAAATAAAGTAACAATACAACAATAAAAATAACACAAAATAAAAAAACCACACAGTATGACAATTTTTTTTTTCAAATATAGTGTGTGTGTGTGTTTTTGTTTGCTTTTTGGTAGAAATGAGATCTTGCTATGCTCTAACTTCTGAATTTAAGCAATCCTCCTGCCTTGACTTCCCAAAGTGCTAGGATTATAGGGGGTGAGCCACCAAACCTGGCCCAATAAAACAACTATTTACATTGTATTAGGTATTATAAGTAGTCTAGAGATGATTTAAATTTGCATGTGCATAGGCTACATGCAAATACTACACCATTCTACATATCAGAGAGTTGAGCATTCACAGATTTTGGTATCCATGGGGGTCCTGGAACCAATTCCCTACACACATTGAGGGATGACCATATTACAAGTTCACATAACATACAAACATAATTTCTGTATGTGCAGAATGAAAACTAACCTTAACAATGAATCTGTTAACCATAGACTTTAATGGGAATAGCAAGAATATGATTATTTAATTTTTATCAATTACACATTTATAGAATAAATAAGTTACTTTTGCAATGGACAAAAAGGTCACTTTTAAAGAACTAATTAGAAATATTTTAAATAAAGAAAAGTAATTTTAAAATTGCTCATGTGAAAATTAAAAATTTGACACAGGAATAAAATGTGCTTATACAATAATAAAATTTATGAAATTAGCCAAGGAAACCAGATTTTTCTGCAGAGGAAACATTCATTTTCAGTTTCCTCAAAGTCTTATGAAGCAGATGAGAATCCCAGAAATAGACTAAGAGTTGTGACAGAAAAAAGAAATTTTAAAATAGAAACTCTAGGGACAATCTGAAGGAATATTACTACATAAGTTTAAGAGTAATAAGCTGAAGGGATTATTTTAGTTTTATTTCAAAATGTATCTCTTTCCTTTTTCAAATCACAGAATCATCTAGTTGATATAAGAATGACATTAAAATGAACATATTCCCATCTGGATATTTTAATAGGCACCTCAAGTTTAATGTATCTAAAACTGAACTTGATTTTTTCCCTACAAACCTGCTGCTAGCAGTTTTCCTCATTTCCCTATTGCCCAGGCCAAAAACCCTGGAATCACCCTTGACTCCTCTCTCTCTTACATCCTGTATTACACAGGTGAAAGCAACTCCTGAGGTCTTTTCCTACACAAGGTACCCAATATAGCCAGAGTCCAGCCACTTCTCAGCACTTCCACTGCTTGCACCCTAGACACCAAGCTGTCACCATCCTCACTTCCCTAATTACCCCATCCCCTAAATTGCATGCTGTTTTCTCTCGCCTTCTTCTGGCCTATTACCATTAGGACAGCCAGAGTGACCCAATTAAAAAGGTGGCTCAGATCATGTCACTACTCCATTTAAACCTTTGATTGGCTTTTCCTCTCACTAAGTCAAAGAAAGTCTGACACTGCCTCCTGTTACTATTCTACCACTGCTACCTTTCCCTGCCAAACTTGCCAACCAATTCTATTCCAAGTATTTGTTTGCTATTCTGTAGAAGCAGTCCCTACTCTACATTTGGTGCTTGCTGTGCCTTGATTTTCCTTCTGAATTCACACAGCTGAATTCACCTCCTTCAAGTCCACTCAAATGACATTTTTTGGTAAGGCCTTCCTTGGCCATCCTATTTAAAATGGCACCCCTCCTACACTTCCCTGGATTTATTTTTATCCACAATGTTAACTACTTTCTAATATGAGTTATATTTTATCCCCCTTTTATCTCCCACACAGAATGTAAACTGTATAGCAGCAAAGACTTTTTTATTGTTAAATCCCCAACACCTAGAACAGATCCTGGCATATTGTATCCAATTAGCACTGGCTGAAGGTATACAGAATTTCTTGTGAGAGAGAAAAGGAAGGAACTCACTGGGGAAGAGCCGTAAGACCAAACCTGGCTACACTGAAAGGGATGGCAAACACGAGGCCTGCCTTGAAGCAGGTGTCAATGCGCGACCATTTATTCATTGACAGGACAGTGTTCAAAAGGGGTCACTCTCCTCTACTTTAGTGAAGACAGTATTAAATGGGTACACATCTGAAATAGCCTCTAAATCCAGATTTGGTAAACTGCAAATGGAAGATGTAATACTTCACTTACCTACAGTATTACCAGAAGCAAATTTCACTGATGAATTTATCTTATTTTCTTCTGAAAGGTCAGATGGTTTCACAAGTAATGGGCTAGTGGGATTTGTATGATCTAATAGAGAATTAACAGGTAAAAATATAAGATATAGGTATTTGAATCGATAAATTCATAAAGCTCAGACTATAAGATTTCATTTAAATACACAAAGAAGTAGCAGGTAAATCCATAAAATGTAAGACAAAATAATATTTTTAATAAAAACAAATGTCAAACTGTTTATTTAGAATTTTGTTTTCTGCCATAATAGAAGCTAGTTTATAATGAAACTTTATTTGCATGTTCGCACTTAATTTTATTCCTGCAGCACACTTACCTAAACACTACATATATAAGCGTAAAATAAATTAATTTATAATGCTGACTTATACAGAAAATAAATCTATGTTTGAGAAACCCTAAAACATTTCATCTACAATGATACATTCCAAGAGTTCAAGCAAAATATGTAATTTCAAAGCCAAAACGTATTTTAACATGTATCTCTTCAGTTAAAGTTTTAACATATTTTCAATGTAAATTTACAAGGGTGACCACAAAAACCCACAGGGTATTAGAAATGTCACATTTTCAAATGCCCTTATTTTAAAACTTTATAATTTAAAATTAACAAATTCCCTTTAAAAAAAACTGCAACATAAATAAATATGCGTGAAAATATACTTAATTGTAGAAAGTACTAGCCTAAAAAATAAGCAATGATGAAATAAATTTGTACCTTAACAGAATAATTACTTACGTATTTTAGTTTGATGCAAAACTAAAATACAAACCAGCAACAGCTTCCTTACTTACCACTGCCAGTTCTTTTAAGTTCCATTTCCTGCATGTGGATTTTGCTTGGAGTCATACGAATGGGAACTGGATGAACAATAGCAGTATCCTAGAGACAAATGTGAGGAAATACAGAATTTGTATTAAAGTGTCAAGCTAATGCCATGCAGTAATCAAAACTAACAAAACTGTTAAAGCCAGTGGATAGGCTTTCCCATTTACACTAAGGCAGGCATGAAAATAAGCTTTTTAAGTTAAAAGCTCTAAAACTGTAGTTAAAAATCAAGCTCACTATACATGCCTAACAATCTGTTTAATTTAAAAAAAACACATTTTAAATGGAATGATTAAAGATTTATGTGAAGGCTGGGCACAGAGTCTCACACTTGTAATGCCAGTACTTTGGGGGGCCAAGGCAGAAGAATCACTTCAGCCCAGAGAATTCCTAAGCAACACAATGAAATCCTGTCTATTCAAAAAATATAAAAATTATCTGGACAGGGCCCATGACTTACAGTCCCAGCTACTTAGGATGCTAAAATAGGAGAATCCTTTTTCTTTTTTTTTTGGAACAGAGTCCGCTCTGTCGCCCAGGCTGAAGTGCAATGGCATGATCTCAGCTCACTGCAACCTGTGCCTCCTGGGTTCAAGCGATTCTCCTGCCTCATCCTCCTGAGTAACTGGAATTATAGTAGCCCACCACCAAGCCCAACTAATTTTCGTATTTTTAGTAGGGACAGGGCTTCTGGTCAGGCTGATCTGGAATCCCTGACTTCATGATCTGCCCGCCGCCTCGGCTTCCCAAAGTGCTGGGATTATAGGAATGAGCCACTGTGCCCTACCAGGTAGGGGATCGTTGAGCCCGGGAAGTAGAACCTGCAGTGAGCTGGGATCATGCCACCTCACTCCAGCCTAGGTGACAAAGCTAGACTCCATCTCAAAAAGTGTCTGTGTGTGTGTGTGAGATAGAAAGATTTACATTTTAAAAACGCTCTTATAAAAACACAGTTCAAGACAATATTCATAAGTGAGGAATGGGCTGGGCGCAATGGCCCATGCCTGTAATCCTGGCACTTCGGGAGGCTGAGGTGAGCAGATCACAAGGTCAGGAGTTCGAGACCAGCCTGGCCAACATGGTGAAACCCTGTCTCTACTAAAAATACAAAATTCAGCCGGGTGTGGTGGCAGGTACCTGTATTCCTAGCTACTCAGGAGGCTGGGGTAGAAAAATTGCTTGAACCCAGGAGGTGGAGGTTGCAGTGAGCCGAGATTGCGCCACTGCACTCCAGCCTGGGTGACAGAGCAACATTCTATCAGGATGGGGGTGAAGGGAGTGAGGAATTATATGATAAAATTATGTAAATGTGAGCCTTGATGTTAAACTATTTCATGAGAATCCAAGAACTAAGAGACTGAAAACTCATTTTTAGTAAACTGCTCAAGAAAATTGGACACTTTTTAAAACCTATAACACAGAGTTAATGAGATGCCTATTACATTGCAAAAGTAGGCACAATACATACTTCCTACAGATTAGTTCAAAGTGGTTAAATTTGATTGTCTCAAAATTTAGCATGAAACTGCCACAAAGGAATCCATTTTATTTTTAAAGCAGAACAAGTAAAACTCTCATTCTAACATGCTAATACTGTTCTTAAACCTTTTTCATGACTGTAATATAGCTAATATTTCTAAACTTCATGAGAGTCTAGTCTAGTTAGAGAAGTAAAGGAACTGACAGCAAAGACTTGAAAAGAATGAAAGCACAAAAGCAAGGATGAGAGAATGAAGACAATGGTAGCCTGTCAGAAAAAGAAGGAAAAGGGAGGTGTGCCTGGGACACAGATAGGCCTGGTCCTGGGGACTGAGACTCCCAGGGGAGAAACCAGACCAGATCAAGCATCCAGCTTAACAGCAACAGATCGGCTGAGAAACATCACCAAGGGGGCTCAGCTCCTTTTATGAGGGGTCAGTTCACACTCTGTATGTGCGGCTACTAAAGACTGAACTTGAGGTCCTAAATTTTGAATATATATATATGAGACAGAGTCTCACTCTGTCACCAAGCTGGAGTGCAATGGCGCAATCTTGGCTCACTGCAACCTCTGATTTCCTGGTTCAAGCGATTGCCTTACCTCAGGCTCCCAAGTGGCTGGGAGTATAGGCACGCACCACCATGCCCAGCTAATTTTTGTATTTTTAGTAGAGACGGGGTTTTACCATGTTGGCCAGGATGGTCTCAATCTCCTGACCTTGTGATGCGCCTGCCTTGGAGTCCCAAAGTGCTGGGATTACAGGCATAAGCCACTGCGCCTGGCCAATTTTGAATATTTAGTAATGAATTAAGTTTATAATTTAGTGAGGAGGATACTGTCCTTTCAGTTTAAGTTGGAAACTGTTTTGGTGAGACAGTGCTAACTCCAAGCTCTTGCTAGTAAGTTCCAGCATACCCTCTCCTATCTGACACATCTCCTTGGCTTATGCTCAGAATCTCTGAATTCTAACAATTTATAACAAATTCTTTACATCTATTATACTAACAAGTTCATTCAAAGCAATTTCTTTCCTCTGGGAGAATCTGGACAGGGTTAATGTGCTTAACCAATCAACTTAACATTTGCCCTACAACTCTAAAATTATAGTTACAAATAATGTTAACATTATAGATAGAAGCTTAGATTTATCATATAAGAAGAAGTCATTCTCAGGAAAATATTTGTAAGAATGCCTTAAGATATTAAGTTATATTTTGGTTATAAAAACAAGATTTTAGGAGCAACTCTACTATTTTCTTAATTTATATTTAATATCAGAAATATAAAAATATAAAAATTTCATAATTTCTGACATTAAATTTATATTTAATTTAATATCAGAAATTATGAAAATCATAATTTGCCTTTATAAGGCAAGATCAAAGGAGGACAATATGACGGTTCATAAGAAAACAAGTTCTTATTCCAAATACAAAGCAAATTAGGAATTAAAAACAGGAAAACTTTTTAGATGCTTTAATTCGTAACATTAATCTAATCTGTATTCTATATACGTGTATGTGTACACAAAATCAGATTTATAAAGCCTGGAACAGCTGGGCATGTTAACTAGCATTTTCATGTATTTGCAGTACAATAAATCATGGCAAAAACTAATACATTACACTTCTCATCCATCTACAATTTTCCTTGTGTTTCGATTCATGTATATCCTAGCAGAAGCAGATTCTATCAAAAGCTATTAACTGACAAGCAGTTCAAGAAAAGAGATCAAGTTTCTGGAAACAAGACCATCAGAATGTCAATTTCATCAGAACTATGAAAGCTTAATAACTAACCATTTGGTTTGCAAATGGGGTCACTGCACTGTGTAGTGGCTGTCTCTAAATGCTGTAGACCAGTTTGGAACCTTTTACAGACTTTTACTGAACAAATGACTAATTATTATAATTTGGTTTCTTTTTAATAGTCCGTTAAATATTTCCAATACTCTAAGAAATGTTAAATTCATATTAGAAGTGTAGTTCCTCCCTTCCCCTGGCCAGGTGATTCCCTTCTAATCTGAACGTGCCTTATTTACTTACTTATAATCCTCATTTCTATGAAGCCTTGCAAAGGATCATGTGGGATTGTGGCTACAGCTTGTGTGGGTCTGTAGATGGGTAATACTTCAGGTAAGTATTAAATGCAGGTTAAGAAACTTAGACAACATAGAACAAAAAGCGGGCTACTCTTACAACTGAAAATTTAAAGTAAGAATACTGGTTGGGAAACAAAGTTCAGATTTAAGCTTGCCACCATAAAAGAAATAAGATATTTCTAGGTATTAGATTATAAATATAAATATTTGAGAATGACAATTTTATTTATCAAATTCAGAGATCTAAATTGAAGTTTTAAATGCAAATTAACCACCCTATTTTCCTAGAGCCTCCTGACGCACTAGAGGTAGCAAAGGAAAGTACTGAGCCACATAATTTTAAATATAGAGCTGGCATTCCTAAACTGGGATATTATTTCCAAGAAGTATGGAGGCTGTCACTGCTATTCAACCAACTATTTGTGTACATTTCTTGTCAGTCACAGGTCAATTTATTTTGTTTCTGTTCTAGATTTTTATATATAATGTTCTTGCCTGGCCTGACAAAGAATCATAATGCTATGAGTGAGTATTGTCACTATTTTTTAGGGTTATTGAATAGTTTCTTTATCGTTACATCAAACCTTCCTTCCCATATAAAGTACTTTCATATTAACTGTATAATAAAGAGACAGGAATAAAATAGAGAAGCAAAACTTAAAGTTTAAAGGTAAAACTTTAAGCTTAAAAAGAGAAACATAAAGGTAAAACTTTTAGTTTAGAGAACTTGTCATATCCTAAGAGATCTTAATTATAGCTGCCAGTAGCAGCAAAGTTTTCAAGCATTGCCTTGTATTTCCTCCATTTTTCAGAGATTAAAATAAAAAATAAATGCCTTAAATGTGGCAAGAAATGAGAAACAAAAGGTAGAGATAATCTACATATCAATTGGTCCTTGAATACTTACTAGGCTATAAAATAAACACTTAAAAAACATATTATCTGCTTGAATTCAATAAATACAACAGTAGCCTCTATATTTCATAAACATTCTTTAAAATGATAAAACACATCAGGCTGGAGGTAGTGGTTCACACCTATAATCCCAGCACTTTGGGAAGCCAAGGTGGGTGGATCATTTGAGGTCAGGAGTTTGAGACCAGCCTGGCCAACATGGTGAAACCCTACCTCTACGTAAAAAAACAAAACAAAAAAAAAACGTAGCCAGATTGGTGGTCGGTGCCTGTAGTCCCAGCTACTCAGGAGGCTGAGGTAGGAGAATCAGTTGAACCTGGGAGGCCGGGATTGCAGTGAGCTGAGGTCTCACCACTGCACTCCAGCCTGGGCAACAGTCTTGAGACTGCACTCAGTCTCAAAACACAAACACAAACAAACAAACACACATCAAAGGCCCATTAATTTAAACTGCTGAAGATACTTTATCTTTAAATGCCACTGCTTCAAAAATGACGAGACCATTTTTACATTTAATTAATACATGCTGGCTGTCTTTGATCAGAAACATCTAAAAAGAATGTCTTATGTCATTTTCTACTCAGCTCATTTTTAAAATCCTGCCTGCCTTTATATTCTTCTTCACTTCCTACTTACTCCCTCTTTTCTTTTTGGAAAGTGCTTATTAGCATGTCCTTGTCTTTAAAAGAAAACAAAGAAAAAGAAAAAGCAGAGAAGTGAACAGGGAGAAGAATGAGTAACAGCTAAGGTTTTCAAAAATCCCAAGGGACAGGTGGACCATATATAAAATTAACTCTATGGAGACAGAATTTTTTTTTTAAATCAGGATGTGAACTTTGTAGCATTTTCAAAGCAACACAGTAAACCACAAGAAGACAAGACAGAGGCTCCTTTGCAAAAGGGGAATTTTGACCAACATCTTATATTGCTGAACTTGATTCTCTCTAACAGAACTCAACATACTAACTAAAAGCTGTCATTTGGCGTGTCAAAATAAATGACATTGCATAAACAGTTACATATGTAGTACATATTACATGATATGTAAGTATACAAATAAAATAGTATTTACAAAAATTGTCACTACACTGAAATAAATAGTATGTATATAAAATATATACTTAATCAGCAAATGACAAGGTTAACCAAATAGATTGTCACAAAAAATGCTTTTCTAGACACATGTACCAGATTTTAAAAATGTAATTTTCTCTCAACAAAATAACTGGAAAAAAGGAATGGCAAAAAATGATTTTCCCTCCATTAAGCACACGAAAACTGAAAAGCCTGCTGCCACTTCCCTCTAAGTACTCCACTGAATCATGCATATCAGCTAAAAACGATAATGAATGGAAATTTGGGTTAATAAAATTAATCTCAAACAAGCAAGCTAAGTGATTGACTTACAGGATCAGCTGGTGCAATGTTAGAATCAAATTGGGTCAGAGTTTGTGAGCTTGAAGAGCGTTCACTAAATGTCTCCCACTGCTGAACAGACAGAGGAGAGACAAGTCAGCATGATGAGAAAGATGGAGTAAAAGATCACTGGAGAAGATTTAGCAAAGTAATTCAGAGGTTGCACTGCAAGTTGTGTTTCACAGGTTTAACAAAATTCCGTAATTTCTATTTTTCCATCAACATTTTATATTTATCTATTCTGAGTCATCTCGTAATGTAAGGTGAGCTTCACAATCAGAAGTATAGTCATAATTTATTGCAATCTCTATGGAAGAGATTTAAAGCTTTACAGGATTAAAATAAAACACAGGAACAAAGTCTAAGTGATATAAACGTCTACCAAGTAAAAATGTTAAAGAGGCATCAGGTCCTTCTTTGAACATTCAAATGTTAATGTACTGATTTTATGATCCTAATGAATCAAAGTTTTGGTCAAAACAAAGCAAGTCAGTGTGACTTGCCAGTGCGACCCCTGAAAGATGATTCTATTATGTACGTGCATGTATTTTACACGTATGTATATTTAATAAAATATAATTGAGATAAAATGCAAAGAATTCTGGAATTAATATATGTTGAGCTTATGTCAATCTGTAGCAAGTCAACCCCGGCAATCAGCACTACAAACAGGGCCATGCCAGACCACAAGACAGAACTGCCAATCAGGCACCCCCACTTCCCCACTCCCCACCCCATGCTAGAAAAATCAGAATGCGGCCACAATGAGAGCAAATCAAGCATCTGAGCATGAGTTATATACAGAAGATGTATTTTGATATGAAATACGACTCTTCTAACAGAGGTACACAAAAAAAAATATCATACCTCTTAAAACAGGTGGAGTGATAAGTCAACATTAATTATAGTAAATTCCATTTGTTTTAGAGATCTTAGTAATAAAATGGTATAGAATTTTTACATGAAAATTGTATTAAAATTATCATTTAAATCTGATTCTTAAGAATTATCAGTTATCTTCTGAAGAGGAAAAAACATCTACACACATACAATGTATACACACGAATATTCACACAAAGACAAAACTACCCCATAAACCAAAATCCTCTTTGGGAAAGTATACATTTTTATGCTTCAAAGTTCAACTTACTATTTAAAATAGTGGCATTTAAGTTTAGCAGATACATAAAAATGAAATATTAGCAAATGAGCACACTGGTGACAATTACCTACATAAATGGCTAACACAGTAATTCAACAATTTTTCCTACAGATCAGTTTTCATATGAAAATTAAGATATTCTGAGAAATATTATTGCATTCAAAGTATTTCATGAATTAAAAATCCCACAATAATTACTTTTACCATGCGGCATCACTTCAGCAAAGTGACTTATCAGTATCTGTTAATGTAATTAGTTTTTTCCTCAATAATTATTGTTACAGGGACACAGAAGCAAAATTTAAAATCCTAATTATCTAACTGTGAAGAAAAGTTTAGATACAGAAGATTCTTGCCAAAAAGAAGGTATTAACTTGTTTACCTCATTTGGGCGCCATGAAGTTTTAGTTTCACAAGACTGCATGTAAGCTACCTGGAGGGCAAAGGGACACTCTCTATCATCTTCATGACTTAATTTTTAAGGGCTCACAGCTGTGGAACCAGACTACTGGAATCCCAGTTACGCTGTGCAAACTTGGGCAAGTTACATAACTTCTCTGTGCTTCAGTTTCTCCAGCTATATCACAATTATCTACTGCATAGGATTGTTCAGAGGACTAAAAGAGTTAATATAATATACATAGTTTGTCTTTTTTCTAAAAAACAGAACTGACATATCAAAAGTGCTCCATAAAGGTTAGAGATTATCAGTGTCATCTCCTGTACTGTCTCATCCATAACCACAAGTGCGGAATAAATCTATGTTGAAAGATTACTAGTGCTTTGTGGAAGACAATTAAAATGTAACCTAAATTCCATATCCTAACTAGATATTTTAAGAAATATCATAAAAAGCATTTTGCTTTTTCACACAGAAAAAAATTATGCTATTTATGACATCATTACCGAATACTATAAACTTGATATGAATATTTCAGTAGGGAAAATGCAACTACTAAAATCTGAATTTAGAAGGGACTTCCATCTCTACTCTCTAATGATCACATGTGATTTAGAATGAACATGGGCTTTAGATCTGAGATGCTTTAGAAAGAATTGCTTTTATTTACAAAATGGTATCAACAGAAGAAAAATATTCTTTTAATGTAATACCGTTTTTAAAAAAATGACAGAAAACAGATGCAGCATAAATAGTAGTGTCTCAAGAACAATTACCTTACTTTCCATAAACACTATTAGCAAATTCTTAAGGTTTAATCCCCTCATCTAGAAAAACACCTATGTTGATGGTTTTGCATCCAATGGTAGGATGGATGGTGTGATATTACAATGTCTCAGACACAAGTAACTTGGCTCTGATTATGTCATAAAGCAGGAAGCAGTGTAAAACCACTAGTTACTTTGTTTTCCAAATATCCAAAATTATTAATAACTAGCATGCTCTTTAATCCAGCACTTTTAGGACATGGAAAGGACAGAAGCTTAGAACTTCTTCCTGAAAGTGAACAAACTTTATATTTTTAGCATTTCCTACATGTCACAAAAAGGAAAAAAAAAAAAACATAAGAAAAAAAATGTAACTTGTTCACAAAGAAAACTGCTCTAATAGGCTAGAGCAGTGGTTTCCAAATGGAGTCTCCAGAGCACTAAAATTTAACAATGGGGCCTAAGCAGGTATTTTAGGGGAGGCAGGGCTTCAGGTCCTCTTCACTTATTTTTATCAGTGGCTCTTTCGTTATTTTAGATAATGGAGTTCCAAAGAAATTGGGGAACAGCGCATTTGTCCCAAATTCCATTTTGCATACTGTGCTTGGTCATATATGACACATCTTTAACACATTTAGTAGGGTGAAACATTCTATATTGAATAAAACTAATTATACAGAGTTTTGGGTTTGTAAAGCATATTTTCTTCACATGGAAACTGAATTAGTCACTTCTCTTATCATTTCCAATGCTAAGATTCCAAATGTATTATTACATACCTTGTTTACAGGACGGAGAAGACAGTGTGACATGGTGGGTGTGGCAGTTCATTAGGTATCAAAGGACTTACGTTCAAATCTTAGCTCTTGTCCCTCACTGGATATGAGATCTTAGCCAAGTTTAACCTTTTGATGGTTAAACTTTATGAATCTGCCTCTTTAAACTCACAAGATTTTAATGGGGATAAGTGGCGGAAATCAAATGACAATATATACTTTGAAAACCTCAAAAAAATCACATAATTACTAACATTTATCTTAGTATAATTGATACGGTCTTCTTTCAATTATGCATGCAGATATAGATTGAAATCACCCTCTTTGGAACATCTTACCTTAAAAGAGTTACTTTTAATGAAAGAAAAGGAAAGCTTTGCTAACCTCACTGCTCTGATTCAGCTCAGGCCAAGTCTGGTTTAGTGACGGCATCGATGGTGACTTGCTTGGAGGAGCTTCGGCAGGAGAGCCTGAATAACCTACCTCACCTGGCTGATCCCCAACATCTGCAATTTAAAAATAGAGAAATTCTCTATAAAGAATACACTGTAGTTTATTTTAGGCATATTTATTTATTTAAAAAAGCTAAAAGATGACTTTCACAAGTAGTAATATATAATCTAAATCTCCTTTCCTTATGTTCTCAGAGTCAGCATTTTAACAATCAGACACTACTTATTCCTGCTACTTATGGTCTACCCAAAATCATAGCCTTTCATGAAAATAAAATCTATTTTATTTAGAAATAAAAAGAAAAAGGTTATACATAATAATAGTGTAATAGTCACATGCTTTAGAGATTTCTGATAAGAGAAATAGATTTATACCAGTTTCCAAAGTGCATGCTACTCCATGGAATACTAAACAGTAGGTGGCTTTGAAAAATTAGGTTTTCTGCTCAAATAAGTTTGGGGAAACAATAATTCTCTGTTGGAGCATCCGTATGCACATTTGTATATCAAGACTTGTGATGTCTCAAAGTAAATAGCTTTAAATCATTTTTTTTTTTTTTCCAGACACACATCATTTTCATCAAATAGAATCCCTCAGTATTCCCCTGGAATATGCTGATTTATACTAATACATTCACATTTTCTCTACAAATCTCCCTTGTTAACAAAAAGCAGCACATACTTGCAAGGCACACAGCAAAAGGAGAGTCCCCAGCCACAGGAAAAAAGCAAAGTCAAGCCCGTATGAAACTTAACTTTTATCATTAACCTCACTGGCACTTACAGACTTAACTGAGATAGTTACAAATCCATGATTCTATTTCAAAATGGTTTTTGAAGTATTTTGAGGTATTGTATTCTACTTTTAAGCACAGTTACACCATTCCAATATCACTATCTGATCATGAGCAAGTTGAATAAAACAGCACCTGAGTTTCTCCATCAGAAAGCTGCCACTAATTGTTAGCACTATACTTCAGATTTCTAAATACTCAGCCATATATCCTAGCAATATATAGCTTTCAACTTTTCAGTCTATTCATTAGCAAACCCTTTAAGTTTTAGTGCCTAACACAGGACTTAATACATAGGAGCACTCATATATTTACTGAATCAGCCATCTTGTGTATTCTTTTTTATTTAAATTTATTCTCCTTTACTGCCATTTTCCTAGAACCACAATTAAGTACTGATTAAGTACTGATAGTTGAAAAAGTTCTCAAAATGTCCCTTCTGCCTATTCTGTTACATGCCTCCCTCAAAATATTTCCTTTTGACTTACCCAGACGTTATACTTTTATAATTATACCAAATTGCAAGTTCTAGTCTGCAGTCCAGAACTGTCATCTAATTTTTGTTTTCTAAGATCAGAAATTATTTCTTTCTTAAGTCCTATATCTTCTCAATAGAAGCATCCGGGTAGTATAGAGGTAGGAAGCCTTCAGATGTTATCCTATGAAGACCTCAACTCAAAAGTTCTTAGAGAAGAACTTACAAAAAATTATTTAGGATAAATAGTAGTAGCAAATTCCCCACTGGATAGTTTTCGGTGGGGGAAAAAATTATGAACCTTTATCCCCAGTGGTAACAAGGGGAAAGGAGGACAGTAGCTATAAATTTGACAATTTACTGAAAGTCTACTAGAAGAATAATAAAGAAGTATCTTTAAGGGATTCCCCAAAGCAGGTGAATATTGAAGAAAATAAAAATAATCAGAATTAAAACAGTATTAGCTACAGAATGACTAATTCTCAAGAGAACTTATTTAAAGCACAACTCTATTACTTTATTTTTAAACATCGATCTTAGGGCAATCTGGAGGTCCTGATTGGGCTTTCAAGTTCATGGTTCTCATGATTTCTTCTACTGATAAATTTAGGGCCAGGCTGTACCGCACCCCCACTTCAGGGCAGTTTCAATTTGGGACAGATTCCGGGAATATTTCTGATTCACTAGTACAAAGCTACAGTGGGTCTAGCCACTTGAAGCTAAGAAATGAATTGCTAGTCACCCAAATAATTGTACTTTATAACTATTCCAATACAGTTATTTTCCAAGAGTTGTAGTCCTCAAACTGTGGACCATAGACTCCTCCCTGAGAGTCCCCAAGACTCTTTCAGAGATATGAAAAGTCAAAATTATTCTTGTAATAATGCTTTTCCCATGCTGACATTTGCACTAAATACAGTGGCAACAAAATATATTGTACTCCTCACTTATAGCTATTGTATTCCCTAACCCCCCCATACATAAGTATTAAATATAGATAAATGAAAATAAACATGCATGCTGATCTCACCGATGAATGTTCAGGAAGTAATAAAAATTAATTTTACTAAATCTCAGCACTAAAAACACATCTTTCTCTGTATGTCAAAATGGGAAATTACATACACAGCATTTCTGCTGCATAAGAAAGTAAAATGGTTGTCTCACAGAAAAGTACTTGTGTGATGCAGTTGTAAGGTGAACAAGTCACTTTTTTCATGGAATACCATTTTTCTTGAAAGAACAACTGATTATAATAATTCAGACTTGGGTATTGGGCAGGTATTTTCTCAAAAACGAACGAAGTGAGCTTGCCATTTCAAGGAAAGTATCGTTTTCAGTATTTGTTTCTAATGTTTACTAATGACAATGCTCAAGTTTTCAAGGTAAAACTCAAAATTTTTGCAAATGTATAACCATATCCATAATCTCAAGAGCTTCCAACACTTAAAGGCTTCTTTGATAAGATGGGTTATGAAATCAACAAATATACTTAAATATTTTATAACAAAATACATCAACATCTGAAAGATATTTATAACTCAATGAACTGATATTTTACAAATACCCAATGCATTATGGCATAAAACCAAGTAACTGTACAAAAATGCCTTAAGTGGCTTCAGCTTCCACACTGCAACTAAGCTTTAAGAAAGTACCTTTGTGCTTTGATGTAGTACCTAAGAATATCTACATCATCTGACAAAGCCATGAAATAGTCCTTCCTTTAATTATGTGGGCTAGATTTTATTTTGAAACTTTTTTCTACTTAAGGCCGGATAGTAACTATTTTAGGTTTTATGGCTATAAGGTACCTGTTGCAACAATCCAACTCCACCATTACGGTGCAAAGGCAGTCCTAGGCAATCCATAAACGATGAGCACTGCTGGGTTTGAATACAATTTTTATAGACACTGAAATTTGAATTTCACATAATTGTCAATGTGTAATAAAATATTATTCTTTTCTTTTCCACAGTTAAAAAAAATTCTTAGCTTATAGGCTAATCAAAAATGGGTAGTAGGCTGGATCTATCCCATAGGCCTTAGTTTTTAGACCCCTGATATACCTCAAAGAAAACAACATATCCAACAGATAGTGTGGAAGCAAATATGACAATTTAGTTGTCTTCTATTAAGCCAGGTGTAAAAGAAATTTGCAAAAATATAAAACAATGCCACCCCTTTTATAATTTTTTTCTTTAATCTTGGGAGAATACGGTTATTTTCCTAAAAATATTTATGCCAATATGTAATAGATTTACTTTATTACATAAAGTAAAAACATACAAATTAATCAGTTTTAATTTCTAGGAATGTAACTATTGATAGAGTTAACCATGTAAACAAAGTCTCTTGGGGTCCACAATTTTTATGAATGTTTAAAGGGGTTTTAAGATTTAAAAGATTGTTCCACACAAACAAAAAACAACAACAAAAACCAACCAAATAAAAAATGATTTAAAAGTTTGAAAAATTACTGTCCTAGAACATCCAAAAATTATTTCTGGGATAAATTAGCAAAATTACACATTGCTTCTTTCCTATGTTCTAGAAACCAAAAGTCTGTGGACAACCATTCAGTCTGGAAATAAGCTATACCTCCTTCAACTCTGCTCCATGTAAGTACTCCAACAAAGAGCTTCCTGCCCACACACAAATGTTAGTCTTTAAGACTGTATTTTTCCGGAGGCAGGGGTGTAGTTTTACTCTTACCTGATGCAGTGTTCCAACCTAGCCTCCTGCTGGAACACTGTGTCAACCCTGCCTCCCTCCTGTGGGTTCTGCTCTGCCCCTGACATCATCAGAGCATCAGGGCTGAAAAAGAAGAGCATGAGCCTAAATTATTCGTTAAAGTTAACCCCAAAAGGGCTGTTATGCAAAAAGTATTTCCGTGTATAAAAGTGTCTGAAAGAGACAACCCAGTATGATCACACTGATCTATGGCTTATTCTACATTTATTCTAAGTTTGCAAACACTGGAAGAAGTTTTCCCTCCTCTATCCTTTCAAAGAATCTGGAAAGTTCCCAGATTCAATTCAGTACAGTATACCTGCTAAACAACCTCTTTTTCAAAGAGCTTTAGTTTTATTCTACCCTTGTAACCTATCCATCCTAAATTTCTCCTATTTTCTTAGTATTATACATGATATACTAAAAAAATTATCTCAAAAGTTGACTGCCAGCTGATATTAGTCTTATAGAAATATATATACTTCCTTGAAGTCTTACAGTTTAAAACTTATTTTGCTTTAAGCAGCAAACAAGTCTAGGATGTTATTCAATAATGAAGGTTCAATGTTCAAACCTCTTTAAATAACTTCATCAAGGCAAAAGTAACTTTTGTTTAAAGAGTATTATTCTTCTAAGAAAAAAATATGTAAAATAAAAAACAAACAAGTGTGGATAAATTTTAAGTCTTCAAGGAAAACTACAAATGGTAACTTTTTCATTCATATTTAAAAGACAGGCATAGCAACGCATATGCAGAAAGACAACATTTAAGATATGTTTTGTTTTTACTTGAATATTATATGCACCAAAAAACTAGTAAGTTTTATTTTCAAAATGAACTCCACTTTTCCTCAACACTTCACAAAATGGAAACTTAGTGAGTAAGACCACCTTAAAAGAGGGTCTATGTAGAAGACTGTTTTCAATTAAAACCAAAGGTTTTAAAAAAAACAAAGTAAAAATGTGTCCAAGGTTTGAAAAGAAACAAACTATTCACCCAAAATTCTAATGAAACGGAACTTGCTGACTTCTTACAGTGCTGATCAACATCTGACTCAACTATTACAGTTTAAAGAATATCACCTATAATATACAGGAGGTTCCCATTATCCAAAGACAGGTAAACATGGGAAAAAAATCCATTTAAAGTTAATCCATTCAAAATAAAAACTAGAATTCTATAAGGAGAAAAACAGTTAATTGGAGCTTTATCTTAAAAACTTACAGAGAAAACAGTGGAAATGGAGCATGAAGAACAGAGAATGAAAGATAATGTTTGGGCATAGTGGCTCATGCCTGTAATCTCAACACTTTGGGAGGCTAACGCAGGCGGATCACAAGGCCAGAAGTTCAAGACCAGCCTGGCCAACATGGTGAAACCCCATATCTACTAAATTAGCCAGGCGTGGTGGTGCATGCCTTAGGAGACTGAGGTAGGAGAACTGCTTGAACCTGGGAGGCAGAGGTTGCAGTGAGCCAAGATCATGCCACAGCACTTCAGTCTGAGAAACAGAGCAAGACTCTGTCTCAGGGGGAAAGAAAAAGGAAAGATAATGCTACTTTGGGGGGGGGGGGTGTATAATTTTGTGGCAAAATTAAAAAGCACTAATTGGATCAGTGAACATTTACTGAGGGCCTATAGGGTTCCAAGCTCTCGAGATCCTGTACTGAGCAAGACAAGGGTCCCAATCCCATGGAGTTCTCTTTCTAACAGAGGGAGACAGAGATGTTCATCTTTCATTCACTTTTGACTTTCACAGCACAACTGCAAAGGAAAAAGGTCACTTCTGTAAAAAAGAATTATGAGTATCATTAATTACTCCCAAGGACATTTACTAATCCACTGAATCTGAAATCATCATCTTTTTTTTTTTTTTTTTTTTTAAGAGACAGGGTCTCACTGTGTCACCTAGGCTAAAGTGCAGTGGTGGATCGTAGCTCACTATAACCTCAAACTCCGGGCCTCCAGTGATCCTCCCACCTTGGCCTACCAAAGTGTTACTGGGAGCCACTATGCCTGGCCAAAACCGTAATCTTTTAAAGCCTCCACTATTGTCATCATCCTCATAGAGTTTTTGCCTGTCAAGTATTTTCTGCCCTTACTTGTCAATGTCTTTGTCAGGATTTGAATTCTATTTACTCTGATCAATTTCATTAAATGGTGCATCTTTATTAATATCTGTAATTCAACCGTACTGATTTATCAGCTACAATACCCAGATATCTGGAAAGAAATGCCACATAACAGAAAGAGATAGGGGGCGGGGGGAAGACAGACAGGGACAGAGTAGGTTTGGGGTGGAGGGGTGGTTTGAGAAGTAATTTCTTAATTAGAAAGTTAATGACAAGCATTAGTGCATATTTTCATTATTTTTTCCTCTGCAACTAAAGGTACCTAGATAATGAATTTTCAAAAACAAAGATTCTGGGTTATTCATTCAAAACAAAGATAGGTAGATTATATATATATATGCATATTCACTGCAGCAGTGTTTTAAAGGCAAAGCCAGAAAACAATCCCAAAATCTATCAATAAGAAATGGTTAAATTAAGGTACACATCGTATTATGGAATACCTTGAATGATAAATGTGATAGCTCTATATATTATTGTATTAGTCCATTTTCACACAGCTGATAAAGACATACCCAAGACTGGGAAATTTACAAAAGAAAGAGGTTTAACGGACTTTCAGTTACATGGCTAGGGAGGCCTCACAATCACAGCGGAAGCCAAGGAGGAGTAAGTCGTATCTTACATGAACAGCAGCAGGCAAAGAGAGAGCTTATTCAGGGCAACTCCCTTTATAATACCATCAGATCTTGTGAGACTTATTTACTACCACGAGAACATCACGGTAAAAACCTGCCCTCATAATTCAATTACCTCCCACCAGGTCTCTCCCACAACACGTGAGAATTCAAGATGAGATCTAGGTGGGGACACGGCCAAAGCGCATCAATAATAAAGTAAAAACATGTCCAACATTATAAGAAAAAAAAAAATCAAGGATGTATAGTATGATTGTATCTGTATATACACCAATACCTGTGTGTAGGTTTTTATATATATATGGTAAAAATTTATGGATGAATGTAAGAGAAACTCCCAACGGTAATTTACTTGCACCAAGGTAGTCTCAAATCTGAATTTACACGGTTTCTAGTAAACTATTCATGGAAAGACCCATGTGCCTTCTCTTCTCTGGCTTAAAAAAAATTCATGTTGGAAATAGTTTTAGAGATTGTGGATCCATGCAATGCACCTTATAAACAGCAATGAAACATGTGCCCAAATCTACTGTGTAAAGTAGTGATCATGCAGAAGGAGATGTAGACAGGGAGCTCACATCCCTTTCCTTCTTTCAGCATCTCAGACAGAGATTGCCAAGTTGCATATGTTAGCAGTGCGGTGTAGAGCTAGAAAACAGTTAAAAATCATTGGCTCAGTCACTTAATCATTTCAACAATCTGAATGTCTGTCTATTCCTATACTCAATTTGCACCCTGCCAGGCACTGAGATACAATGAACAAAATTGATCCAGTTCCTACCTTCCTAGAAGGCTCTAGTCTACGTATCTTTCTAGAGAAAGATATGTATCAAACAATCACAAAGTCCACGTAAGATTGCAACTGTGCTTCAAAGGAGAAGATTCTTTGGACATTAAAATGTATAGCACCTCAACCTGTTTGTAGCAGGTCCATCTTAATCTTTTATTATTTATTCATTATTTTGAGATGGAGTCGTTCTCTGCCACCCAGGCTGGAATGCAGTGGTGTCATCTTGGCTCACTGCAACCTCTGCCTCTTGGGTTCAAGCGATTCTCCTGCCTCAGCCTTCCGAGTAGCTGGGACTATAGGCACCTGCTACCGCGCCCAGTTAATTTTTTTGTATTTTTAGTAGAGATAGGGTTTCACCACTGTGTTAGCCAGGAAGGTCTCAATCTCCTGACCCCGTGATCCATCCGCCCCGGCCTGCCAAAATGCTGAGATTACAGGCGTGAGCCACAGCTCCTGGCCAATCTTCTTCTTCTTCTTTTTTTTTTTTTTTAAGAAGACAAACATTCTGATAAATATTCTTCAGTTCAGCTTCAGAAAGCTCATTCTACAGATGAATTTTTGTATGCTTTCTTCTATAAGACAACAAACATCAAGTTTCCCTTTCTATTTATTTTAGGTGACAAATTCAGTGCTGATGTTATTTATTAAATATTCTAATTCAGGTCTACAGAAGTGCTTCTACCTATAATCCTTAATAGTTCTATTTTATCTATGATTTAACCCTGTATACCTGTTCAAGTAATTTTGGGAAAAAACTACACATTTAGTCACTCATGTTTTCATGTCTATAGAAAGCTTAGCATGTTACTCCAAGGAGTTGTAACTCAAGTGACCACTGCTCACCATCTATTTGCTTTTAAGAGTTAAACTGTATAAGTACAGAATATTTGTAGAACTAATGCTTTAGTATGTTCCAACATCATAAATGGAGTATAACAAATCACTATATTTTCAAAGGTAGGAAAATGTCTAGAAGATACCTTTCTTTGAAAATGGCATACATACAGAATTAATTTATCCAGTATTAGTGCAGTGCCTGGCAAGGTGATAGGTTTTGAGCATACTACAATAAATATGATACACTTCCCTTGTTTCAAGGAATTCAGAGTATAGTGATAGAAGGGGGGGGGCAAACAGGATCTAGTGTGGTATGTTTCAGTAATTAGCATGTAGAAGATGCTATGAGAGATCAGAAAAGAGAGAAACCGCCTCTGCCATAGTCAGAAAGGCTCCACAGAGGGATTATTTATAATAAATTATATTATCAGTGAAAAGAAACTATTTGAGTATTACGCTCTTAACTGTGACCTTTAAAAACACAGCTATTTTTACAATGATTTTTATGACTGACCCACAGTGTCACAAGATAACTTCTATACTCAAAGGACTTTTTGTCATGTGAATCTCAGGTTTATGATAGGTGAAAAAAAAATGATAATTTATATTGGCTCATCCCAGAATCAACAGAATTCCAAAATTTATCATTTGTAAATATGTAAAGCAGATTTCAGTGTAATACTGTGTGATCCCTATGTTTACAGTAAGTTTGGTCAGAAAACCATATGTTGGGAGGGGGAAAAAACAATCTGGGACTGTGATACGTTTACAATTATATTTAGAACAATACTACACAGATATAAACAGGCAATAAAATCAGTCTCTCTTTGTTAAACAGATATAACAGGTGTAAAATGAGACAAAAAGAGAAATGCCCAGAAAAAAACTTCTTGAACCATCACCTTATAGATCAAATTTACAAAGAGCTTGATTTTTATTTACATTAAAGGAAAAAGAAACCCATTAAATAAATGCAAAAGCCAGAGTCATCAATGAATATAACAGACGACAGAATCAGACAAGCCTCTACAAAATCACCTACAACAGATTAAACTTTGTTTAAATTATTTTCTTGTATTATTTTGCTATCAGTTTTCAAAGGCTTGAAGTCATATAAAAGCTGTAGTTACAAGTACAATTTTTAAATCAGTGATACTGAAAGTGTGAAGTTACCACATTTTCTTCTTTTGGTTACTATCATAGTGCAAACAACAAAGATGTTGCTATTATTTCTTAAGTAGGTAAATCAAAGTACTTTGGAGCAAAATTACGTAATGAAGATACTTAGCTTTCAGCTCAAGTTAGAGGATGACACTTCACAACTACCTGAAATGATCCTAAAATCCTAGGATTATCATAGAAAAATTTGCTTAAAAAATTAAAATCAATGCTATATTTTTAGAATCAACCTACTGGTTGATAGAGTATCAGTGTGCAATTCAGGTCCTGAAATGTAAATGGCATCAAATCCACATTTCGGGTGGAGAAACAGAAGGGGAAAATACAGTAAATGATCAGAATTTTCCCAAAATCACACTAGCAAAACTAGAAGAACACTCAGATTGTGTACTCCAATGAGACTGTTTTCTTTGTGACAGTAAATCCATGCATCTGATTCCTTCTGTGTAATTTAGACTACTAAGTCAGACCCATGTACATTTTTAAAGACATACTGCCTGATAGATAAATGCCCCTTTCAGAGACAAATTCTATTTTAACTTCCCCTTTAAAAGTATAAAATTCCTTCCATCGTCATCTCCAAAAGACAGTTTAGATAGAAACACTGAAGACAATAATTTATTTTAATTAGGCTCATTAAGAATTAAACATTAGATTTCCTTTTATTTGCTCAGAATTTAAGAAAAATTTACTAATTTTTAGGCCCTGATTTTCTTTTTCTTTTTAAAGAAAGGTCCAGGCCGGGCATGGTGGTTCACACCTGTAATCCCAGCACTTTGGGAGGCCGAGGAGGGCGAATCACAAGGTCAAAGGATCGAGACCATCCTGGCCAACATGGTGAAATCCCATTACTACTAAAATTACAAAAATTAGCTGGGTGTGGTGGCACGCACCCGTAGTCCCAGTACGCAGGAGGCTGAGGCAGGAGAATCACTTAAACCCAGGAGGCGGAGGTTGCAGTGGGCCAGCATCTCGCCACTGCACTCCAGCCTGGAAACAGAGCGAGACTCCGTCTCACAAAAAAAAAGGTCCCAATAAATATGAACATTTAGCATTCTTACTAACAACACAGCACTGTCTAAAATCAAACACAAAAGTCAAGATTTCTTTAGAGTCTGCAGAAGAGAGCTTGGCATTTTAAAGGAAAATGCTCACAGCTATAAAGGTCTAATGATGAACTAAGTGATTTCTCTTCAACAAATTAAGATGTGTTAAAGAGAAAAATGTTTATAATGAAGGTGGGCTACTTTACCCACTTGATATAATATATATCACAATTAAAGAATAGCAAAGTAAGACAATGAAATGCTCTTCAAATCTCAGCAAGTCACAAGTATAAAGGTGAAATGGTGGTACATATTACTTGTCTTTATTTTTTAAAGTAGAGTGAATAAGACAAATCCAAGTTTAGCTCAGATATCCTATTCTGATGACAAATCTATGTACACTTGATGAAATATCTAAGCTGCTAAGCTAAGGTTGACCTCTATCTTGATTCTTTCAGAATCAAGCATTATATTTATCAAGGCATGCAAACAGCTCTCTTCAGCTCCCAATCTTACCTGCTGAATCTTCCAAATCAATCAGTTTGGGCATTAAGCTTTCAGGAAGTTTTTCTGGTAAATCATAGCCATTCTTCCTAGCAACCACCAGATGAAAAGCAGCACAAAACTCATCCAGTGTCAATGCACCATCTTTATCAAAGTCTGAGAGTTCCCTAGAAGAGAAGTTTATTGTGAATATAATCACATTTCACTTTGGATCCTTGTATTTCTCAAAAAAAAAAAAAAAAAAAAAAAAAGCAAGAGAAATATTTTCCATGAGAAACTGTAAAAAATCAGTAATTCTAAAACTCCCATACACGAAAAGATGTGTAACACAGCAAATGTAGCAAGATGTTAACTGCAGAATCTAGGTGGCGGCATATGAGTGTTTATGGTACTTTTCTTTAAACTTTCCTGTGTGTTTGAAATTCTCTAAAAAGTGGCCCCAATAATTAAGGTCACCAAAAACAATGACCTATAACTCACATGCATTTTTAGAAGGCATATGTAGTAAGTTAGTGACATCTTAAAAATGTTTTTATGTTATCAAAATTCAACATGTATGTACTTTATCTCATTTTTCATTTTTATTTTTTTGACACAGAGTCTTGCTATGGCCCAGGCTGGAGTGCAACAGCATGATCTCTGCTCACTGCAACCTCCACTTTCTGGGTTCAAGTGATTTCCTTGCTTCAGCCTCCTGAGTAGCTGGAATTATAGGCATGCACCACCACACCTGGCTAATTTTTATATTTTTAGTAGAGATGGGTTTTCACCATGTTGGCCAGGCTGGTCTTGAACTACAGACCTCAAGTGATCCACCCACCTCAGTCTCCCAAAGTGTTGGGATTACAGGCGTGAGCCACTGCACTTGGCCAACATGTATGTATTTTAAATCATTGAGTAGAATTGCAAGGTTTAAAACAAAAATACAGCCTCTCCACCTTGCTGTCTATACCCTTTCCTAGCTACACAGACAACCACTTTTGTCTTTATTGCCTTAAACTATAAATAGCATACATAATATTACTAGTTTTTGAGTTTTCAGTTTTAGGTGTTATCTACCTACCTCGTACTACAGCATGCCATGGTACCAAAAACCTATTAAAAATGATTTAGAATGTAGAGAAACACATTGATATACAGAGGAATTAACATTTATATTTATCTGATAACCATTTATTTGTTTTTGAGACAGAGTCTTGCTGTGTTGCCCAGGCTAGAGTGCTATGGCATGATCTCAGCTCACTGCAAACTCTGCCTGCTGGACTCAAGCAATCCTCCCACGTAAGCCTCCCAAGTAGCCAGGACTACAGGCATGCACCACCACATCTTGCTAATTTTATGTTTTGTAGAGACAGGGTTTCGCCATGTTGCTCAAGCTGGTCTTGAACTCCTGGGCTCAAGCAATCCGTGTGCCTTGGCCTCTCAAAGTGCAGGAATTACAGGGGTGAGCCACCACACCCAGCCTTTTTCTTTTTTAAGACAGTCTCATTCTGTCACCCTGGCTGGAGTGAAATGGCACAATCTCAGTTCACTGCAACCTCCACCTAACAGGTTTAAGCGATTCTCATGCCTCAGCCTCCCCAACAGTTGGGATTACAGGCATGCGCCACCACACCCAGGTAATTTTTTGTATTGTTAGTAGAGGCAGGGTTTCACCATGTTGCCCAGGCTAGTCTCAAACTCCTGGGCTCACGCAATCTGCCTGCCTCGGCCTCCCAAAGTGCAAAGATTACAGGCGTGAGCCATTGCGCCCAGCCCAGCTGCTTTTTTTGTGATTGCACTTTGTGTTCTATGGCCAATTTCAACAATATTCCAATACAGCTATTCTCAGTCTCTGTTTAAATGGAAGCTAACACCATTCCTAATCTTATGGCATGGTACAGGACTTACTAAACTTGATGAAAAAAACAAATGGGATAATACAATCATGTATGTGCAAACTAACTTTTATCTCACGCATTACACTAGCAACAAAAAAACACCTGATACAGCTTAAAGAATTTGAGCTCTTTATAAAGTACTACTTTGTCAGTATCACTTATTTCTTTTTCTGCAGAATAAGAGAGAAGCTGGCTATTGTAAGGCCATACTAAGTTGACAACATTCTAGAAGGGGTTAGTCGTTTATTTTTTAGGGCTCTAAAATCTATCTATTAGAAACTCCTTGGAAGCAACCCAGTTACCCAACTAATGATATACCACACTTACCAAATATGAGAAAGTTCAAGAATAGGAAGTTTTGATTTTGTAAAAAACTCTTTAGCTGCAGATCCTGAAATATTAAAACAGTGTTGTTTAATGTTATTCTGAACTTACGGATCCATGAACAGAATATGAGTCTTAAGACTTTTTCAATTGGGGAAAGATATTTTTAATATGTGAATTATGTCATGTTTTTGGCCCCCAGTGATTATAAATTTTTAGAAAATTATTTGATAATTATCTTGTATAATTAAAATCTATGACCAATAAAACAATGTCTCTGGGATTATGAAATTGAGACTGTCCTGTCCCATCTAGAAGAACTTCTGTTTTCAAAAACTCACCTGGAATAAATCCGTTTAGATCAGGCTGAATGGTTTTAAACTGATTTACATAATACTGTCTTTGTTCATCTGTTATTTTCCAGGGATCATCATAACTACTGGATTGCCTACGAATTTCAATGGCAGTTGTAGCTGATGCTACAGTTCGTACTGTTGTCTGGTCCTGTAATGAAACATTTTTTCCTCAGTATAGTATCTACCTACATGACTATATGGACCAAGATTGCTAGGTTATTTATCTTTGAAAGTAAAACTTGCTTTTTGTGGACATTTAAAATGTAAAACCACATATCTGTTACAGTCAGATTATTGGATATGTTTTTGCACAGTGATTACAGAAATGTGTAGAATGATAGCAATTATGTAAGCAACAGAAAGTTATGAAAATGTGCTAAGAAAGCCAAGCATATATATTTCCAGATGCAGAAACCTTTCAAAACTTCACTAGGAAATCAGAAACAGAAATAAAATCAGCTGAAACATTCCAATGATAACAGACTTGAAATGCACAGAGCAGAATTTTGTTTTTTTTAAATAAATGAGTGAATTTGCATTTATAAAATCCGCAACAGCAAAATATAAAAACAATGACTGCAGCAATACTTTGAATGAAGCAAATAAAAATGCAATACCAATAAAATGTCACACCTGGACAGAAGCAGGATGCATGGTTAAAAGAGTACTGGTTGGTGGAGTATCTGCAAAACTGACCCAGTTTTCTTGAGGTGGAGGTGGGGAATGCCCTGACCACACTGCATCACCACCAGCAGAACCTATAAGGAGAATGGGTAAACATGCTGACTCATGTTTGAAGAAAAAACTTACGTTACCAGGAAGTTTTCTTTCAAACTCTAACTCTGCAGAAATCTAACAATTTCCAAAATGGAATCTTTTCTGTTCAATTACAAATTATACCTCATTTAAATCTTTTCAATTATTTTGTGCTCTCCTTGTCAATACTAATAAAATTTATATAATATATACATAATATTCTGGGAAATAATTATTTATTTTATACCTTTAGAGAATCTGGTATCCGTAAGTGCAATTACCACTTTTCAAAGCAATGTATTCACTTAAAAATTTCCATAGTTGGTTTTTGCTTCTATTTAACTTAACTTACAATTAAAAACTGTCTTGGAGGCCACTCTTGAAGAAATATTATCAAGTTTCCTACAATTTACAATCCTAAATAATTGTTACTTAAAAAAAATCTCTAAGCCAGGTTCTGTGGCACAAGCCTATCATCCCCACCTACTCAGGAGGCTGAGGCAGGAGGATCATTTGAACCCAGGGGTGCAAGACCAGCCTGGGCAACACAATGACACTCTAATCAATCAATCAATCAATCTCTAAATACCTGACTGTGCTTCACCAAAGGGAGACCAAAATGGCCCAGATCCCGCAAGAGGCCTCTCACTATTCCCACCGCTGGGATGACGGCTGTGCTTTCTCCATGTGTGTGGAGAAGTTGGTGGAGATTGCTGTGGTGAAACTACTGGGGATGCAGGTTCCTAGAAAAGAATATTATTTTTAAATTTTAATTTTAAGGAGACATTTTAATTATTAAGGTTGCTATAAACGTTTTAGTGTAAGCATTTGCAGAGGGCATCTACTGCTAATATTTACATGCATGTGATTACCTGTGCATCTGCAGATGTACGAGGCTGAACCGTATCATGGGTTACGGATCCCTTTTTCACTTGCCCCCTGCCAGGTGGTGGGGGAATTACACCAGAATATGACCCTTGATTTTCAGAATCTGAAGAATATGAGGCTGCATGGCGAGATTCCTGTTCATTCTTTGAAGCAACAAATCTTGGCAGAGGAAGGTCCTTGACTGTTAACCAAAAAATAATTATTACTTTAAAATAAAAAAGGACACATACATTAAAAACTAAAGTAAGACATGAATTAGGTATTAGAATTTTTGTGAAACGGATACAAAAACAACAGGCACAAAATGTCTATCACCACAAAATTTGGACCATCATCTCCCTTACATTATTTAGGGAGACTCTTACCTAGAAAGAAATAATAAAACCAAATTGTCCTTCTAATGAGTGATAACAATAGCTACATTAAATGTCTACATATGTTTGGCCCTATACTTGTCATTGAATATTTATTTCACCTAGTAACCACAGTACCCCTGCAAAGCCCCTATTTACAGATAAGGCAGCTGAGACTCTGTGATGCCAAGCTCATGCTCGTAGTGACTGACAGTTAGGATATAAACCTAGGTCAGTTAGACCCCAAAGCCTAGGCTGCTTCTACTCACACTGGGCCTCTAAAGTAAGATTTTAGAGCTCTAAGTAAAACACAGAAATGTCACTAAGTCTGAGACTAGATTTACAAATTTTCATGGCAGAAATTCCTAAACGTATCTTACTGTTCACCTACCAAAAACATGGTACAGAGTATTCTATCTATCCACAGTAGTCTGGCTTATGGCTCTCCTACAGTCAGATATTCTACAATTCAATTTCAAATACAGGAGAAAGATGAAAGACTGAGAAATTCTTCAAGTAATCGTTAAGTCATACTTTTAGCCCAGAACAAATACAGGTGCAGAATTATTTCAGAGGAAAGTGTACTTACCTCCATTACATGATTACCTTCGTCTCTCTTTAGAACCTCCATATGAAGGAGGGAAACTATTAAGCTTATTCAATATACATGTAAAAGAATTCAAAATTACCTGAAAAGAATGTAAACTCCCAACACTAGAAGAATGATGTGTGGCAAACTAGAGGTCCACAATGAAAACCTCCATCGACCAATAAACTAAAATGATACTTAAAACTATTTCTACAAATTACGTTATTTACAGAATTTTTACAAAAATTTTTCTGTAATTCACAGATTTTTAAAATCTTAATTTTTGTTTTTCCCCTTTACTCTATGAAAACAAAAGAACCCCCTGCATTTAAATGCCTATCTTTACAGAATTTCTATCTTCTTTCATATCAACAAGCCACTAAATACTTGAAAACAAATTATCTGATGTAATACTTTGATATTGTTTGGCTCTGTGTTCCCACCCAAATCTCATCTCAAATTGTAATTCCCACATGGGAGGTGATTAGATCACGGGGGGCGGTTTCCCATGAGAGTGAGTTCTAATGAGATCTCATAGTTTAAATGTCTGTAGCAGTTCCCCCTTGCTCGCTCTCGCTCTCTCTCTCCTGAGGCAGTGTAAGATGTGCCTTGCTTTCCCTCCACCTTCTGCCACGATTGTAGATTTCCTGTGGCCTCCCTAGCCATGTGGACATGAGTCAATTAAACCTCTCTTGTTATTGTAGGTTTCCTGTGGCCTCCTGAGCCATGTGGAAGTGAGTCAATTAAACCTCTTTTGTTTATACATTACCCAGTCTCAAGGATTTCTTTATAGCAGTGTAAAAACAGACTTATACAAACTTGTAACTTGGTCAGATGTCTATAACTAGATTTTAGTCTGCCAATATTTTAATACTGTCTCTATCAACCAGAAAGTTTAGGTTAACCGTTACTTCTTTAACTGGAGCCTCCAAAGTCTTCCCAAACAAAAAATACAAAGTATAATGTTGTTTTATTAGAAATGAAGAAAATAGGGAAGCTATATACGAAGACAGTAGCTATAATTTATTATTTACCTTAATAAAACTATTCACCTAAAATATTTTTAAACAACTTTTAGTAATTCTTTAAAAAATTGCCATTTCAACAGTGAATACAGTCAAATATGGATGAAGTACATATACTATGCCATAATAGAAGATAGACTTTTTTTTTTTGAGACGGAGTTTTGCTGTTGCTCAGGGTGGAGTGCAATGGAGCATCTCGGATCACCGCAACCTCCACCTCCCAGGTTCAAGCAATTCCCTTGCCTGAGCCTCCGGCTGGGATTACAGGTATATGCCACCATACCTGGCTAATTTTGTATTTTTAGTGGAGATGAGGTTTCACATGTTGGTCAGGCTAGTCTCAAACTCCTGACCTCTGATGATCCACCCGTTTCAGACTCCCAAAGTGCTGGGATTACAGGCCTGAGCCACTGCACCTGGCCAATAGACGTATTTTTCTAATGTTTTCAAGTGAGAAATGCAAGGTAGTGGAAATAAAGTCATGACACTTCACTCAAGGTCACACAAGCCATTATAAAACCAGAAAGACACAAGAGTTCTATTGACTTGACTTCATTTGTAATAGAAGCCTATTTTCTTTCAGTTACTAGTGTACTCCATATTTACCTGTATTTATACTTTCCACTCTTAAAGGGAAACCAGACTGGGCAACAGCTACAAGTTTCAAAGCAATGTAGAACTGGCTTCTTCCAAAATAACCAAGTCTTGTTGCACCACAAAGCTCCATGATCTATAAAAGAACATAATGTTAACATTAAGATTCACAACAAAATTCTCCCTTCAAAAATAAGCAGCTACCCAACTGGTTTGTAACGTCTCAAAATATCTAATAGATGGTATAATTCTTTCAACTGACAACTAACTTCCTCAAATTTCAGGTTCATATGTTTAGAAACAAAAAGTCACTGCTTTACAATAAGAAGGTCATCATTTTCCTATTTATCAAAATCCATATGATTAGCAATTTTCTTAAAATAATTATTTTTTGTTACGAGTCACATTCTTAAAGAAACAACGTACCACCCACTCTTCTTCATAAGCACTGCACATAAAATAGGATCATGTGACTAAGAGTCTATTATGCAGCCTTTTAAAGTGGTAGCCTTTAAATGATATAACAACATGGTAAAATGCTAAGGATATATCGAGTGGGGAAGAAGAGAAAGATATATAATTTTTACCACACAAATACAAATTTGAAAACTATTAAAGTCTACCACAGTTTTTTAAGTGAGATTGAGTCGGATGTTTCCCTTTTATTTTCCAAATGTATTTAACATGGTTACACTACTCTTCTTTAAAACAAACAAAATTTGTCTTTTTTTTTAAAGCATGAAAGTGTTCAAGGATCTACATTAATCATTCCAGTCTTTCAACAAGCATTTCTAGACTTGCTAGCACAAGTAAATATTAGATTCAAAAAAAGGATTTCAGATTACAAAATTATAACTCTAAAAGCTGGAGATTTCTACTATACAGATATTACAATGTTATCTTAAAATAAGCACTAGGCATCCCTGTTGCATCGTTTCAAATAATACCACTTTTTGTATAGAGACAGCAGTTTTAGTCTATTTTTCCAAAACATTCAAGGGAAGATAAGGTATCTGAGATGCTGTGGCATTAAGTCTGAAGAAAAGTGATCATAGAACTTCCAAAAAAAAAAAAAAAAAAAAAAAAAAAAAAAAAAAAAAAAAAAAAAAGCACCTATTAATGATTAAGTTATTGTGTCACAACAATAATAACCATTTGTTTACATGCACAAAAAAGAGTCGTTTTTGCTGACTGACCAGCACTGTTATGAATAAGCTCCTGTTCCTGCCACTAAGGGGCATGTTCTTCTGAAGAAATTTAAAAGGGCAAAGAGAATAAAGAGGCAGGTTAATACCATTAAGGGAACTATGAGGAGAAAAGGAGAATTAAAATAGGAAGGCTACACTACACAGCTCCAATCCTCTACCCTTTTCTTCCCACTTGACACCTCTTAGAGGGTCATTACACATCTTAGATACTTCTGTTTACATAACAATGCATCTAACACATGGCAGGTATATGCTAGACAAAGGGAAGACCTAAAAGGAGATCACAGTATGTAGTTTGTTGACATTTCAGGAAGATATCAGGTAAATGGATAGAAACGAGGAGGTAGTGTTCAAGAAGGGAGACAGAATCTCAATGTTGTTTTAATTGATATTTATTAAAAGTTTTATATTTGTTAGCCATTTACATTTCTTTTCCTGACTTGCCCAACTTTAAATGGATTGTTAGTCTTTATTCATTTTAAGAAGTTTTATTATGGCTGGGGGTGATGGCTCACACGTGTAATCACAGCACTTTGGGAGGCCAAGGCAGGCAGATCACTTGAGGTCAAGACTGCAGGACCAGTCTGGTCAACACAGTGAAACCCAACTCTACTAAGATACAAAATTAGCCAGGTGTGGTGGTGCGCACTAGTAATTCCAACTACTTAGGAGGCTGAGGTGGGAGGTTCACTTGAACCCTGGGGGTGGAGGTTGCAGTGAGCCAAGATAGCGCCACTGCCCTCCAGACTGGATGACAGACTGAAACTGCGGTTCCAAAAAAAAAAAAAAAAGTTTTATTACATTATAGATGTTGAACTGCAAGCTGTCATGGAATTAATTCATTTAATCAATGACTATTTACTGAGCACTCTCATGAAGGAAAGACCGGAATGTAGCTCTAAGTGTGTATATGGAGCTGATGGATGACTTAGGCAGAAGCCAGATCATATTGTACATGTTGTTTTCCAAATTATCTGTTTTTCATAAAAAGCTGTTTTGGGGGCCAGGCGTGGTGGCTCACGCCTGTAATCCAAGCACTTTGGAGGCCAAGGTAGGCGGACCACCTAAGGTCGGGAGTTCAAGACCAGCCTGACCAACATGGTGAAACCCTGTCTTTAAAAAATTTTTTTAAAAAGCTGTTTTGTTGGTACAGAATTTACCAATTTTTATACAAGTTTGTCATTTACCCCTTTAGGACTTTTGGGTTTGCTGTACTTAGAAAGAAAGGTCTTTATATATGTTTTCTTCTAGAATGTCTATGATTAATATTGAAAACATACAAGTCTGACCAAACTGGAATTGGAATGAGAAGCAAATTAAGTATCTTTTTGATCCTCCTCAATAGTTAACTACTGAGGCCAGGTGCAGTGGCTCATGCCTGTAATCCGAACACTCTGAAGGCCAAGGTAGGAAGACTGCTTGAGGCCAGGAGTTCAAGACCGGCCCTGGCAACATGGTGAGACCTCACTTACATAAAAAACTAAATTAAATTTAAAAGTAGCTGGATGTGGTGACACATGCCTGTAGTCCCAACTACTCAGGAGGCTGAGGTGGGAGGATCACTTTTGCCTAGGAGCTCTAGCGAGGCTGCAGTGAGCTATGATGGTGCTACTTCACTTCAGCTTGGGGAACGGAGCAAGACTCTGTCGCCCTCCCACCAACAAAAAAGAAAAAGTTAACCATTTATTTAAAAATTCATCTTTTCTCCATTAACTTGAAAAGCCACTCCTATATTTATATGTGCTTATTTCTGGGCTCCTTATATTACAGTTTTGTATGCTATTCCTGGACCTGCAACCTGTGTTTTAGTTACTTTAGCTTCAAAATATTTAAATATCTGATAGGATTAGTCCACCCCTCAATTTTTTCCTGTTTAGAAATTTCTCTCATATACTTATTCTTCTAAATAATCCTAAGAATCATTTGTCAGAATAAACTGAGATTTTACATGGGGCAGCAACTCATTTATGGTTTTGTTCCAAACTTGAACAAGATCATTTCTAGTGTTTTAACATTAAGTATGATACTGGCTAACACTCTGCCAACACCTTTGTTAAAGAAACTATTAGGCTAGTTCTGTTAAGAATCTTGTTTTGGATTTTATATTTTCAAAAACCACATAAAGATGTTAATTTTATCATATCTCGATTTTGGGCAGAAAACTAAATATCATAGTTTTTCTCTGGTCCACTGATATTAGTAATTACATTAACAGATTTCCTAACACAGAACCATTCTTTGATTCCTGGAATGAATTTCATTTAAACATGGTGTATTACTTTCCAAATAATATTTATAAAATATTTTAACCACAGTCTTACAACAATTAAATTTTAAAGCATATATAATCTTTGCCATGCTTTGGAGTTGGTGTTATATTGGCTTTTTCAGCAGAACTAGCAAACTACTTTTTTCTCTCTTCTCTGAAATACTTAAATTATTAGGAATTAATGTGTTTCATGATGATTTGAAATAATTCATCTGTAATACAGGTGAGGCAGTAGCTCTCATATGTTTCTCAGTTTCTTCCATTCTATTTGAAATAAACCATGTTTTCTATCTCTAAGATTTGATAATTTCCTAGAGAATCATTTATCATCTCCAAATTTTATAATTTCTTAGATAAGCACCATTCAAAGCAGTCTCATTTTTAAAATTTCCTTTCTATGATAACTTCCTCTTAATCTTAATTACGCGTATTTGTATGCAGTTCACTCTTTCTCTAGCATAGTTATCTGACCATGGGGACCACTTGAAACATCTGTTAGGATATAGATTCCCAAACTACTCCCATTAGATTTCTAACTCACCAAGGAAATCTAAATCACCAAAGGCCAGTTAGTGATTACTGCTATAATACTGATCATTACTGAAAACTACTATGCTTTGTTTTGTTAACATTATAAAATGTACATGCTCAGGTAAAATAAATAAAATGGTAGTTAAGGATATAGAATTAAAAGTCCCTATATTCTCCATCAGACATAACAATTCCTCCAAGCAAGGGCAGTTAGGTAAGAGAAAGAAAGGGCATTCAAACTGTTTGAAAGGAAGAAGTCAAACTGTCCCTGTTTGCAGATGAAATGATTTTATATAAATGGAAAAATCTAAAGACTCTACCAAAAAACTCTCAGATCTGATAAACAAGTTCAGTAAAGTTGCAAGATACAAAACCAACATACAAAAATCAGTGGCATTTCTATACACAAACCACAAAGTAGCTTAAAAAGAAATCAAAATGACAACACCATTTACAATAGCTACAAAAGAACCCACAAACTTAGGAATAATTTAACCAAGTTGGTGAAAGATGTCTGCAAGGAAAACCCCAAAACACTGACAAAAGAAAATGAAGAGAATACAAGCAAATGAAAAAACATCCTATGTTCATGAATTGAAAAATTAATATTGTTCAAATGAGAATACGATCTAAAGCAATCTACAGATTTAACGCAATTTCTATCAAAATACCAAAGACATTTTTCAGAGGAAAAAAAAAATCCTAACATTTGTATGGAACCACAGAAGACCCCAAATAGCCAAAGCAGTCCTAAACAAAAAGAACAAAGCTGGAGGTATCGCACTACCAGAACTCAAAATATACTATGAAGCTCCAGTAACCAAAACAGCATGATACAGGCATAAACACAGACACATAGATGAATGGAACAGAAAAGAGAACCCAGAAATTAATCTACATATCTACAGCCAATTAACATATATATATTTCTTGAGACAGAGTTTCACTCTTGTTTCCCAGGCTGGAGTGCAATGGCATGATCTAGGCTCACTGCAACATCCACCCCCACACCCCACCAGGTTCAAGCGATTCTCCTGCCTCAGCCTCCTGATTAGCTGGGATTACAGGCATCCACCAACACACCTGGCTAATTTTTGTATTTTTAATAGAGATGGGGTTTCACCAAGTTGGCCAGGCTGGTCTTGACCTCCTGATCTCAAGTGCTCTGCCTGCCTCAACCTCCCGAAGTGCTAGGTTTATAGGCATGAGCCACTGCCCTCAGCCTACAGCCAACTGATTTTTGACAAAGGTACCAGGAACACTCATTGAGGAAAGGACAGCCTCTTCAATAAACAGTGCTGGGAAAACTGGATATCCATATGAATTATATATTATATGAATAAAATTAGATGCCTACCTCTCACCCTATATAAAAATCAACTCAAAATGGACAAATACCTAAACATAACATCCAAAATAATAAAACTACTAGAAGAAAACATATAGGAAATGCTTCAGTACATCAGTGTGGGCAAATACTTTATAAAAAAGATCTCGAAAGCAGAGGCAACAAAAGCAAAAATAAACAAATGGGATTGTATCAAACTTCTGCACAGCAAAGAATGCAATCAACAGAGTAAAAGACAAACTACAGAAAGGGAGAAAGTATCTGGACACTAACCATCCAACAGATTAATACCTAAAATGTATAAGGAGCTGAAATATCTCAAAAGCAAAAGCAAAAAAAAAAAAAAAAAAAATCTGATTTAAAAATGGGCAAATGATCTTTAAAGACATTTCTCAAAGGACGTCAGACATTGTCAACAAATATATGAAAAAATGCTCACCACTACTAATCATCAGGGAAATGCAAATCAAAGCCACAATGAGGTACCATCTCACCTCAGGTAGTTTGGCTGTTATCAAAAAAACAAACAAAAAATCAAAATGCTGGCAAGGATGCAGAAAAAAGGGAACCAATTCAGTTGGTGGGAATGCAAACTATTTGAAGAACACTATGAGGTCCCTCAAAAAGCTATGACTAGAACTACCATATGATCCAGCAATCCTACTACTGAGAATTTATCCAAAGGAAAGGAAATCATTACGTCAGAGAGGCAATGCATGCCCATGTTTACTGTGGCACTATTCACAAGAGCCAAGATACGAAATTAACCCAGGTGTCCAACAACAGATGAATGGATAAAGAAAATGTGCTATATAATACACACCATGGAATACTATACAGCCATAAAAAAGAATGAAATCCTGTCATTCATGGCAACATGGATGGAACTGGAGGACATTATGTTAGGTGAAATAAAAGCCGGTAACAGAAAGTTAAACTCATATATGGAAGTTTAAAAAAAACACAAAACAGTTGATCTCATAGAAGTAAAAAGGAAAACATAGTATACCAGAGGCTAGGAAGGGTAGACAGAAGGGAGGAATAAGGTCTACCATTCTAGGATGACCACAGTTAATAATATATAGTTTCACATAGCTAGAAGGAGGATATTGAATGTTCCTGACACAAAGAAATGATAAATGTTTGAGATGATGGATATACTAATTACCCTGATTTTATCACCATACATTATTATTGGGGGGGTCCAATCTTTTGGTTTCCCTGGGTCACACTGGAAGAAGAACTGTCTTGGGCCACATATAAAATACACTAAAACTAATGACAGCTGATGAGATTTAAAAACATCTCATGATGTTTTAAAAAAGTTTACAAATTTAAACTCCTATATGGAAGTTAAAAAAAAACTTTTTTCTGTCTCCATTATTAAGCACAATTATTGGCATAAAAGAGGTTTTCAATACCCATTTTTAGACTGTATTCTAGCCTGGGCAATAAAGCAATGCTCCTGTTCTCTCTTCCTCTTCCTCTTTCTTCCTTTCCTTCATTCTTTTTTTTCCTTTCTCTCTTTCTTTCATTTTTTCTTTCTTTTTTTTCCTTTTAAAAAATAAAATAAAATAAAATAAAATGGAAAATCCAAAAAGATTACAGGTGGAAACAGTTGCCTTGTCTTCTGTTTCCATCTGTCCCCCTTTAAAAAAAAAAAAAAAAGTTTACAAATTTGTGTTGGGCTGCAGGCTGGACAAGCTCACATTATATATTTGAAACATCACTATGCATCCCAGAATATGTACAATTATTGATCAATTCTTTTAAATAAAATTCTAAAAAGGTGATTACATAAGACAGGTTAACTTTTTAATCCCAAGGTATCCTATTAGCTATGCAATATAAATCTGAAAGCAACTTTTAATAAAGCCACCACATTGGTAAACTTACAGTAACACTTCCTTTCATATATTCTAATTTTTTTCTACATGTATACAAACACATAAGCACATAATACATAAATCTTACACAAGTAGGGTCACTGTACATGATTTTTTCATACATTACCCAAAGATCTTTCCTTATCCACATTGTTAAATACAGTAAGAAGTTCTTCAAAGGTTTAGCTTGTTTAAGTTTCCTTTTTCTTTGTTTCCTGCTTTCAAGGCCAGACTTCCTTAATCTGTGTCTCCCCGCCCTGGTCTCAGTAAGCAACTTCCCTGCCAGTCTGCATCTATAGGACCCACATTCCACTCACTCTGCAAATTACCCCTCCTGCTGTGACAGTTCCTCCCTCCGAAACTGTCCTTCCTGCCAGTATAACCCCCCTCCCTGCATCCTTCAAATTAGCCATTATGTGGTCCAGTTCCAGCCAATGGAAACAAGACACAGCAGTGGAAACCCACTGCATTAGGAATAAAAACCTCTGCTCTCCTTTGTTCATGGTGCTGTCACCACTGCTCCATCCACAAGATGCACTCTTCTATAGAAGTAAATTTGCCTTGCTGAAAAGATTTATGTTCAAGTGCTATTTCTTTTGCAGCACTGAAAATTTGTTTCTAACACATATACATCTCATTTTTTTAATAAAATATTTTGTCGTGTGGATGGATGTGCCTATCACAAATTAACCAATCCCCTACTGATGGATATTTAGTTTTTTTCCAGTGTTCTATTACAAATAATATCGTAAACATTTTTGTGCACATCTTTGTGCACTTGTACAACTATAGAAAAAAATCTCTAGAAATGGAATATGCTTTAAATATATAATATAGTCCACCAGGTATGATGGGTCACACCTGTAATCCCAATATTTTGAGAGGCTGAGGCAGGAGGATTGCTTGAGGCCACCATTTCAAGATCAGCCAGGGCAATGTGGTGAGACCTTGTTTCTACAATACATACACACACACACACACACACACAGACACACATATGTGTGTGTGCGCGCGCGCTGGGCGTGATGGCATATCTGTAGTGCTAGCTACTGGGGAAGCTGAGGTGGGAAGATCGCTTGAGTCCAGGAGTTCAGCCTGGGCAACAGAATGAAACCCTGTCTTTTTTTAAAAGTAAGTGTGTGTGTGTGTGTGTGTGTGTGTGTGTGTGTGTAAGTAAACAACAGTGAAGTACTAAAAACTATGAGTGACAATTACATCTTAAATCCTGGTTAAACTTAAAGTAAAGGCTGTGTGGTCTGAGAATAGAGAGGGAAGTTATTTGTTTTCCTTAACTTTACTGGCTTTACCAAGGAATATTAGCCTAGAGAAGTCAGTATTGACTTCTTTTCTAAATGTTTCATTCCACAATATTTACCAAAAAGCCACTAACTTCTAGGAAAAAAGATAGACTGTAGTTCATGTAACACCTGTACAGATCAACACAGCTAGAAAATCATGGTTTATGCCATTCATATAGTACTTGAGCAAGAACTCAAATTTACTGTGCCTCAGTTTCCTCATATGTTAACTGAGGAAAATAATATAATACACTATCTCATTCAGTTGCTGTGAGCATTCAAGGAAAACTGTATTCAAAAAACACTTCAACAATTATCTGGTCCAGAAATATCATTATTACTTTCCATTTACTTCCCTGATCATAGTGGACTTTATATAGTCAGAAACTTCAAAGACTAAGTCATTCTTGAAAACCACATTTTCTTGAGAGCCAAGAGTTTATGCCTATAAGCACTAAAATGAATGTTACAATTTCTGATAGAAAGCCTTCTAAAATAATAGGATGCTCTCATGTCTTCCTAAGTATTTGCAACTTCTGGTTTAAGACGACACTCTGAGCCCAGGATTTTACTTGCTCTCCTTTCAGGACTCTCATTGAAATGACAGTAAGGGAATAAACCCACAATAATAAAGGGGAAGTTAGCTGACAGAAAATTTCAATAAACTCTTACATTTAGAAAACAGAATAATGAGTAATGAAGTAAGGTGGAAGAAATGAGTGTCAAGAATACTCATGGAGAAAAACCAATATGCCCAACAAAATCCAGACTCACCCAGAAATGCTAGGTATGATTAGGGATGGGACTGGGACAGAGAATGATCACATCTCTACTGCTTCTCACAGGTACTAGCAACCAGACCCTACCCTCCAAACAAAAGCAAGCAGACAAACAAGCACTGGGAAATGTATCTAAAAGAATAAAATACTAGAGAAAAACTAGGACAGTTGGTATAGACAGCTGCTGTTGCCCCTGTTAAGTCTTTCCAAAATTTACCAATTCCAATTAAGAATCAGTACCGGACCCAGCCCACCTAAACTAAGACTGCCTTTTAAGAAGCTATTTCCCACCCCGTGGAAAAAAAGATAAGCTATACCCAAGTACACAGAACTTAAGTCAGTTTTTCTATTGCCTCATCTTTAAATATGAACAGCTTACCAAAGATCAATAAGCACCTAGGGAAAGCCTATAAAGTTAAAATAGACTGCCAAATTTACAAACAGAAAATACACACACACACACACACACACACACACACACACACACACACACACGGAAAGAACCTTAATGCTCTAGCGTGTAGCCTCGGACAAATTTTAGAAAATACTCCATTGGTAAAAGGACAACAAGATACTACATTAAAAGAACAATCAGAGAACAAGATATCTTGAAATATACAAAGCTCAATAGAAGTATTAGACGATAAAAATGTGAAAAATATCTCCAGAGTAGGAAGATTAAAGGTAAATTAGAAAAAATACAAAAAAAAAAATTTCATCTAGAAGGACCAAATTTTAATTAAAATAAGGTCTACAAAGAATACAGAGAAAACAGAAGAGTACATAATTAAAATAAGAGGTTTTGCCCAAAGCTAAAGGACACATGTTTTCAGATTGTAAAGCTCCATTGTGTGTTCAAACCAATGGGAAAAAAATTCCTAAACACATTACTGTGAACTTCAGAACAGCAAGGAGAAAACAAAGATCCTAAAAGGATCCAGAATAGCAGTGAGAGAAAGGAATTTCAATAGACTTAGCAGTAACACTGAATATTAGAAAACAATAAAGCAATATCCAGAAGGTTCAAAGAAAAAAATTGTTTTCCACCTAGAATTCTATATCCAAGCTATCATCAAGATCATGGAAAGAATGGACACTTTCAACCAGCCAGAAATTTTTAAAAGTTTATCTCCTAAGAACCCATTCTTGGAAAAATATTGAAGGATGTCATTCAGCAAAATGTGAAGATGGAGCATCCAGGAAAAAGTAGAGACATGCCAAGAAAGCAAAGAAATAAAGTTGCAGGATGTCAGCTCTGCAATGGTCTACACAGCAACTAGTCCGGATCAAAGTACAACGCCAGAAGTCTCCAGGAGGAAGCTTTCAGGAAAAAGAAAGAACTCAACGGCTATTAAGGCAAACACTGAGAAAAAAAGGAAAGACAGTTAAGAAACCCCAGGGGAAAAGCTGTAATCATAGTACAATACTGAATACTTGGCTCTGCTGTGAAAATATTTATATAGTCAGCACATGAATTTTATTGGTTCATTTTCAACTTTTAGATTCAACCTGAAGTCAAAACATATTAAACAATTAATTATGGTTACAGAACAATATAAATGCTATTAATATTAAATATGTGAAAGTACTGTTAAGAAACCAACAGGGAGAAGTATAAGAAAGATGAAAGGAAAAGGCATTGGTTCACATTCTCAACTTAGAAAAGTGTTAACAGGATGAGAAGTAAGGAAAGTTTACCAAGTAACAGAGAACCTGACATGAAATTTGAGGGAATACAGAGAAGCAACTTGAATGAAATCTTCATTTATTGTTTATATTTGGATAATGTCTATAACCTAGATAAATTGGGGTTTTAAGAGATATGGAAGTAATTACTGAAGAAAGAGTTTAATAACTTTGAAGTGCTTTTTGCAGAAAACATTAAGTAACATAGGAAAGGGAACAGTAGAGGACATTGCTGCTTTTTATTGTAAGTTCTTGTGGTCGATTTGATTTTTTTAAACCATGAGCAGAAATTACTTTTATGAAACCCATTTTTACTATTTGATTTTTTTAAAACCATGAGCAGAATTTATTTTTATGAAAACCATTTTACTTTAAGTTCCAGGATACATGTGCAGAACATGCAGGCTTGTCACATAGGTTATATGTGTGCCATGGTGGCTTGCTGCACCTGTTGACCCATCCTGTAAGTTCCCTCCCCTCATCCCCCAATCCCCAACAGGCCCTGGTGTGTATTGTTCCCCTCCCTGTGTCCAGTGTTCTCAGGGTTAAACTCCCACTTATGAGTGAGAATAAAAGCATATATATTTTTGACAATGCAGATTTTGGAAACATATTAGTACATTGTTCTATACTGCAATTATGTATTCAGGGCCTTTTAAAAAAGTAGAATGCTTCTCTTTCACATAATTAAATAACACTATTAACAGAGTTTTTGTTTTGTTCTTTGTAATAATCTGTGACTTTTTTCTTGTTGCCAAACTATCATTTTTTGCTCTATCAGCAGTCCCTAGTTGTTGCCCTTTTGGCTTGCATGCCATAGGCTTAGAAACAGAAATAAGTTTTTAATACTATAAAACAAGAATAGTTCTTCTATAAGGACCCAAAGAACTCTCCAAGGAGCAAATTATATGAGCATCTATGTTTACTTCCAAATATACAATTATGGGGGGAGGTCAACATTTATCAAGGATACACAATGCTGAACACTCAAGGTATTCCCATCTAATTCTTAAAAATAATGGAGTAGAATTGGTATTATCATTTTACAGAGGAAAAAAGAGAAAAGGAACTCACCTATGGCCAGAGGGCCCAATGGAGGGCAGAGTTATAATTCAAATGTATGTCTTTCTTTTTCCACCATGACATGCTGTACCTGGTCTTTCTGCCAGAATAACGTCGGCTTCCTCAGGAGAAGTACCCTCAAAAAGTCCTGAAGCATGTTTTTATTTTCCACAGTGCCTAGCACATAGTGACAGCATGAGTAGTTAAGCGCATAGGGAGGCTCTCTATTCCTATGCTCATAATGAGGCTTCAGGGAATGCTAAGAACGATAAAGGTACAAGGAAGTTACTTCTTATTCCAGGTGAGAAAAGACCAAAGTCAAGTAGACGCCCAATTACATGTATGCACCTGAATACATGAGCTGAATCACAAAACAAAAAACCTCAAAAGATGCAATGACGAATGCACTGGAACTATACATAACACTGAGATAAGCTACCAATATCCTCTCCAAAATGAAATTTTATGCATGAGTTTAATATAAAATGTAATCAAACTTAGGATCTTCCCTATTCAGTTATTAACAGATTAAAAATGAGAAGTTTATTCTACTGCTTTCATTTTTGTAAAAATTCTTCAGTGTAAATGGAACTGAGTCAGTGGGCATGCTACATTGTTTGGAGGCTTAAAAGCCTAGTTTGACCTACCTATAAAAGTACAACACTGGCTAGCCAGTCACTATAACTTCTATTGTTCTACTAACTTGTTAGACTAGGCCCCACAATTCTGACTCACTAGCTTAAGTAACATGGGAATTGTTGTAATGAAGATTCACATCTTACAATAAAGGAGAAAACAATTACAGCAAGAACCTATTATTAGGAGTGTTTATACTTGTTATTCTACTTAATGCTCAGAACAATCCTCTAACGTTGGCTAGCATGATTCCCAGTTCACAGGAAAGAAAATTGAGGCTAGTAAGTGGCAGAGTTAGGGTTCAATGCCAGGGAAGTCTGAAGACTCCCTGTTCCCACATGCCTCCAAGACATAGCTACACAGAACTTCAACCATGGCTTGCTTATGGAGTAGTAGTTTCAAAATGTATTCTGAACAACACCAGTTCAGTTAAAGGTTCTGCAGTCAAGTAAGTTGAGGTATATAACAGCCTCTCTGGAGATTTCAGAATGCATTTTTAGCCCATAAGAGGTAATTAAAAAAAAAAAAATCCTATCATCTAGAAACAAACCTCCTGTGGTTTAATACCTACAAAAATGCTTTAGAGCCAGTGGTCCATGTATTAGATGCTCTACATAAAACACTTTGGGATTCAATGTTGCAGACTCTAGAGCAGTGATTCTTAGTAATTTTGGCCGCAGGATCACTTATACATGCTTTAAAAAACTGAGAACCCCTTTAAGTTTTTGTTTTTGTGGGTTATATTTATTAATATTACCATATGAGAATTTAAAATGAGAAATAAAAAAGTATCCATAAATTCATGTGAAACAATAATCCTATCACATATAACATAGTTTTATACAAATAACTGTTTTCCAAAAATTAAAAAAAAAAAAATCAACTGAGAAGAATGTATTATTTCAAAAATATGCTAATTTCCTTAATGTCTAGCTTAGTTAAGGTTCTCTTATCTGCCTTTGTATTCAATTTATTGTGATATGCTGCTCGTTTAAAGTGTAGAGGAAAACTCACACTTCACACAGATTCATGCTAGAAAAGGAGTCTTTAGACAGCTTTTTAGGTAATTTTGATAATTATTCTTTGATACTACATCAAAATTCAACAAGCGGCAGAGACTTAAAGGTTAGCTTCAATATAAAATCCGAAACCACATCAACAAACTTTCTAAATGTGACATATTTTGCTTATATTTTAAATACCACATTTGTTAATATCACCACTGATCTAACCAGAAAAGTCATTAAGTATTGGGAAGTATCTGTACATGGTAGCAGATACTTGTTCTTTAAAATTATAATTTTCATTGGAAAGCTTGAATTTTATCATTAGCAACAAAGAGCATCAGCTGTTTACCTTAAATTGCAGGCCCACTTCCTTCATTTTCAAGAAACTATCTGCCCAATTCCTAAGTCAGCTATTCTTTCAAGAAATATGATGTTCATGAAAAAAGTGGTTACTTTAGTTCTTAACACAAACAATAATATAAGTACCTCTCAAGATAGGCATTATGGAACCGAAGTGTTTTATGCACACTTAGCATTTATTGACACAAAGCATTAAAAAGATGTATGCTTAGGGTCAAGTTTTAATAAAATTAGTAATTTTTATTGCTACTCAAAGGGCACTCTTAAGTGAAACTGCTTGGCAGTCCAGTACACAATACTAGCACAGTCTGGTATTACTTCCACAAATTCTGTCATGTTCATGAACCACTTGCACCATTATGTATTTAGTATTTTTTCTTTAAATGAGATGTTTAGGTCAATAAACTTATTCTAAAAGAAACTTTGTATGATGTATAAATGGAAAATTCTACTTCACTTGAAATAGAGATTAAAAAATAATATATTCAATGAAAACAACACTGTAATTTCAGCCAAATACTACTGTCTGCTAAATGTGCTTACAGCCACATCACAGCCTACCTGTCCTTTATTAAAAGAGAGCAAATAATATGAGAACAGTGTTTTTTAAAAAAAATCTACTAGCTCCAAGCTAAAACTTTCTCCATAAATAATCAGATGTGAAAAACAACAAAAAAGAGAACAGCTTCTTCACTACGTGCATTCACGTCTTGTTGGGTACACATCTCACACTTGGGGAACAAAACATAAGGCTGCTCTACTGCCTCTCCTTGATTTAAGTACGCAGCAATATCTGCAATATTTCATGTATTCTCAATAATGTATAGAATGTTCTAACACTGAGTGGCAGACTGGTTATTATACTTAGTAGCATTATAAAAACACCTCATCAAAATTTTCTCCTCTTTAACATTGTACTAACATACAATGTTAAAAATATATACCTGGCCCTGGGACCAAAACAAAATTTTAACACACAACTCTTTTTCTCAATAACTTTCTGTTCTAGCTGCAAAAAACACACAATCTATGATATAAAGCTGTAATTTTTTTTTTTTTTTTTTTTTTGAGATAGGTCTCACTCTGTCTCTCAGATCTGTCTTCCAGGCTGGGGTGCACGATCTTGGCTCACTGCATCCTCAACCTCCTGGGTTCAAGCAATCCTCCTGTCTTAACCTCCTGAGTAGGTAACAGGCACGCACCACTGCACCCAGCCAATTTTTGTATTTTTTTTTTTTTGGTAGAGATGGGTCTCACTATGTTCCTGAGACTGGTCTCAAACTCCTGGGCTCAAGCAATCCTCCTGCCTCAGCTTTCCAAAGTGCTGGGATTACAGGCGTGGGCCACTGTACCCAAGCAAGGCTGTAATTTTAAGCCTCAAAATAGTTGGGAATCTGAGCACAAGTTTTGCCATTACATAAAACTGAATTTGAACCCTAGCTCATGTTGCACATGTAGCCTCTCTGGAGCTCCAGGTTTCTCAGTTGAAAAACCGAAATAATACCTATCTTTAAATGTAAAGTTAAATATATGTCAAATAGCTTGATGCCTGGCCAATTGCAGGTGCTATATAATTAGCACTTGGCCACTATAAGAATTAAAGAGACAGGTTACCGTGGGTTAGGGTTTTTTTTTTTTTTTAGTAAGTACCTAATCTCTAGACCTTAAAGAATGGGCATGTTTTTGATCAGTCAAAACAAAAGAGGCCATCCAATTCAGGGTGTCAACTGGGCAATGCAACGACTATAGTGGTGGCTAGGTGGTACGCTGGAGCTAGATGGTAAAGGCTCTAAATGCCACGTTCATTTTCACTGAACATTACTAAAGAGTATCATGTAATTTTTAATTCGCTAATCTATTCTTTAGCAATTACAGAAAAGCTTGCTAAGATTTAGGAGGCCACTATAGTAGTTTATCAACGAGGCATTCAGAGCTGGGATAAGAGTAACACTAAGAATAGAAAAGAATGATTGGCTAAGACCTTTCAAAGAGAAACTGGAAAACTTTAAGTTGGATAAATGGAAAGGATGAGTCAAAGTTAACTTCAAACAAGAGAGCAGGAAGACAATCAGGCTGTTAAAGACAATATTTCAGCACCGTGATGAACAAGAAGAGACCATATCCACCAAGAAGTGATTCATTGCCAATTGCAAGGAAAGTGATATAACAGAATAAGACCTAAGAAAAGGTCACTGGATTTGGTGATTAGAATAAAAATGAACTTTAAGAATATCTTTTTTTTTTTTTTAAAAGGAGGGGGATATAAAAGTTAAATTACACCAAGCACAGTGGCTCACGCCTAAAATCCCAGCAATTTGGGAGGCCAAGACAGGCAGATTGCTTTTAAGCGGAGGAGTTCGAGGCCAGCCTGGCCAACATGGTGAAACCCTGTCGGCCAGGCTGGCCAACATGGCGAAACCCTGTCTCTAATAAAAATACCAAAAGAAGGCTGGGTGTGGCAGTACATACCTGTAGTCCCAGCTACTCAGGAGGCTGAAGTGGGAGGATCACTTGAGCCCAGGGGATAGAGCTGAGGGTGAGACAAGATCGTGTGCCACTGCACTCCAGCTTGCATGACAGAGCAAGACTCTATCTCAAAAGAGAAATAAGCAAATAAAAATAAAAGTTAGATTACTAGTGCTTAAAGAGAACAGGCCAGGGTACAGGCAATAGAGAAGAAATCAGGTCATTTGTTATTTGGCAGTAAAAGGAAAAAGAAAATAGGAAGGCAGCTAGATGGGTGTGCAAGGTCAAATGAATAACACCAGAAGCAAAAAGGAAAAACCATGATGCAATACATTTAGTAACTATGACCATTCCCTTTTTGCCATTTGTTAGGTACTAGTGAGAAACACTAAGTTTGAATCTACTCCAGAATCAAATCTTAGAGGGAAATGTACGTAGGGAAGTAAAAGATTTCTCTCTCTCAGTTCTAAATTGTGGATGGTAAACAGAAAATCTAACCATAAGCTCCCTTCTACCAGCCATTAAATCTTCAGTGTTCTGAATGAAGGCGGAGAATACAGTGGGCCATCAGCTTTCAAAGGTTTAAGATCCGCAGTTTCTACTATTCGTATGAGATAATGACAAGTAGCACGATCTGTAATTCTGACGTGGCATGTCTCAGTGCCTGTGCTAGGGAATGTGTGAAATCCTGTGAGTGCCAACCCAGCATCCTCATCTCCAAATTGACTGTGGGCCTCCACTTGCAGCCAGGCACACTGGAACTCTGTAGAAGTTGTGCTTTGTTAAATTTTATGAAAAAAAGTATATGCTATAGTGCCAAGGCATCCAGATTCTACCATAATTTACTTTTTTTTAGTTGCCAATAAATTCCCAGTTCTTAAAAATTTTCTTACAATTACTCTGCTATATATTTAAAAAGTGGGGGTAGATAAGGGAAAAAGATTCTGAAAGGGAGGAAGGGGAAAGCAGCAATGTCTTGTCAGCAAAACAGCAAAGTCAGAGCTCAGAGAATTCTGTGCTATTGTTCCCGTTCTTATTGCCTCCTTCTCTTCTCATGCCCAGAATGTTGATTGGGGTGGGGAGAGAGTACTCATAATGCTAGGCAGTGGAACATCCAAGGCTTCAAGCTTCACTACCCCCACTTTTCACTTCCCTAAGTGAGGAGCCCAGAACTGCCTTAACTTATCATCCCAATCACATCTATGAATGCACAGCAAAGCAGGGCTAAGCAAATGGCTTGCCCTAAAAAGTTGCCTATGTTTTCTAAACATCTATTATGTGTTTTTGCTGTTCTGCACATCATGAAAGGAAAGAAATCTGAGTTTTATTCACAACTCGCTTATAATATTGCTGGGATATAGATAGATATACTAGAGAAGCAGCCAAGCAATGGCATAAACGTGCCAAGTAATAGCATAAATGAACAAAAATCAATACGGTGCAAAACATATATAAAAGGATAGACAGGAAGGAAATCAATCTCAGTGAGAGTGAAGTTGTTCAAATGAATTTCCAAAACCTACAAAAGTCAATTAAGCCATGTTTTGAAAAGGGGGGAAGAATAAGCATGGAAGTAAGGAGAGAATCCTGCAGATGAGGGAAGTAACATGATGAAAAAGAACAGATAAAGAAGTAAGCTGTGTGAGAAACAGAAAAACAGATTTGCTGGGATGGAACACAACGTCCCTAATAGGAGAAGAATCAGCAACAAGCTAGTGACATGTAGCAGTGGGTTGGTAGAAGCTTTTAAGGCTGGTTAGGTATGACCACTCAGATTTGAAATGCTCTCTGTATCACCAGAGTTAACTAAATTAAATGAGAAACTCCAATGACCTGTTTTCTTATTTAAATAACATGCCTGTCTACCACTACTTGCTCACTGTCAAGTTCAACAATGGAAAATTATGCCTCTGCAGGACACAGAAACTCGTAAGTTTACTACTAAAGTCCATGATACACTAAAAAAAAATAAAAGAAAATAAAAAAGAGAACAGCTTTGATCTAACAATTCCTTAAAGTTACTAGCATGCAGCCAGGCATGGTGGCTCACGCCTGTAACTCAGCACCTTCGGAGGTCGACGCAGGCGGATCACTTGAGGTTGAGAGTTTGAGACCAGCCTGAACAACATGGAGAAACCCTGTCTCTACTAAAAACAGAAAATTAGCCAGGCGTGATCCCAGCTACTTGGTAGGCTGAGGTAGGAGAATAGCTTGAACCAGGGAGGCGACGTTGCCTGAGCCTGCGATGAGCCGAGATCATGCCACTGCACTCCAGCCTGGGCAACAAGAGCAAAACTGCATCTCAAAAAAAAAAAAAAAAAAAAAAAAAAAAAAAAAAAAAAAAAAAAAAAGGTATTATATATAATATATATTATAAATAGCACGCATGGTCAGTGTATTTGACTAGTGTCATCGGACCAGCTTTAAAAGTATTAACGAGAATATTCAGCCTAATTGAAAGCACTACGCAATCCGGTCTCAGAGTTTCTCTACTATTCAAAAAAACTCATTAATTTATCATTTGGAATTTTTTAACTGGTAATGATAAAATGGAGAGACTAGGCTAGGATCCATCAATGTGCTGATGAGGAATGATGTCCTAAACCACCAACTAACCAGTCTAATAGGTTTTGAGTGAGTACCTAACATGAACAAAGTGCTAATCAGGTAAACAAACAAGGCCAAGTTCAAACTTGCCCTCAAGTTGTTTGCCACCTATCAAAGGAAACACATACACAGAAAGAATAACAAAGTACAGATTCTATACAAGTGCAAACATACAGAACACTGTTGGAAGACTATAGAAGGAGGGGTCATCTGGTTGGGATGATCAGGAAAAAGTTCAAGTAGGATGTCAAACTAAAAAACAAAAAAAAACACATGGTATTTTATGTGAAAGTTTAAAGATTATTTCAAAGACCTTTCTAATTCCATGAAAGATGATACAACATTCTAGAAATATAACTTGATGATTCAGATTTAGATAAGTAAGCCTGTGATAAAAATTATAAAGGAAACCAAAGGACTGTAAAATGAATTAGTCTGTAAATATCTTAATATAGAAAAGAATTCATCATAGGAAGGATTAGCTCTGGATCCCAAGAATAAAATACAGTAAGTTTAATAAAACCTGAGCAATAATGTAGAGACTGTAAAACACAATTCTACTGGGAATCAGTCAAAAACTGAATATAAACATTTTTGAAGGCATAATACACAAGCTTCTCAGAAAGTAATCTGACTTTCACTCTTAAGCCTCCATGAAACAGTGTAGTAGTTAAAAGCAGGACTACTTAAATCCCAGCTCTACCACTTACTAGCTATGTAATCTTAAAAAAGTTATTTATCTTGCATCATTTTAAAAATAGGGATAATAAACTGTATCCACTGTATCAGCCACAAACAATGCTGATACAGTAGGCACTACATCAGCGTTAATTACTACTATCATTTGAATTGGCTGGCAACGTATATTAAGGTTAGAGATAAGCAAACATATTTTTTGGGGAAAAAAAGATAAACCATGTTCAATCATTCAACAGATATTCACTACTGACAATGTGCCAGGAACAGTCATGAACCAGACAGGTACAGCGACCCCTGCTAGATTCTTGGAGCTTAGCAGATTCGGTTTTCCAGTAGGACAGGAACCGCGTCTTCACTCATCTCTGAATACCCAGTGCCCTTCATGCATACCCTGTGGCACAGCAGGTGTTTAATGGTGTTTGTTGAATTAATTAAAGGTGTAATTAGAGGACAGTAAATTGAAAACAAATTCTGACTATACGGAGAACAGGAATTCAATGGGACCATCCCCTGAACAAATGGTACAGCAATGCCACAGGATAACTAAATCTCAAGGAATCTGTGTATAAACCGTCAAGAACATACATTTTCCTATTAATGAAACAGAGATAACAATACCTGGCACACTCATTACCAGGATTAAATGAGATCCTGTGTTAAATGCAAATCACAAAGCTGCAATAAGATGCTGATGTCAAGAGGTAGGCTAGATTCTTCAGCTCCTAGGCTCACTCCTCACCTACATATAATTACTATGTGTCCAGGTGTTTAGGGGTTGCTTCTACAAATAGCTAAACCCTCTTACATTAAATGTGCAAATGTGTTTTGGGTTTAAAATGTAAGGTGCCTTTGGGTTTAACATGCAAGATTCAAGTCTTTAGAGGCTGGCCTAATTTCGGGTGAAGAGATATTGTATTTCCACACCCACATGTCCTTCCTAACCCACATGTCCTTTCTAAGTTTCAAGAAAAGTTTCAGAAAACTCCTGAGGTCTGGAAGTGAAAACAGAAACCTAAATCTCTGGGACAATTTTAGAGTTAATTTAGTATTAACTCTGAAAGGACATTTAAAATATAAAGAAGTTAAAGCTGGACGTGGTGGTTCACACCTGTAATCCTCGCTTGAGTCCAGGAGTTTAACAGCTAAAAAATACAAAAATTAGCTGGGCATGGTGGCATGTGCCTATAGTCCTAGCTACTTGGGAAGCTGAGGTAGGAGTATCCCTTGAGCCTGGGAGGTCGAGGCTGCAGTGAGCAGTAATCATGCCATGCCACTGCACTCCAGCCTGGGTGACAGAGTAAGACCCTGTCTGAAAAAAATAAAATAAAATAAAAAATAAAAAAAAATTAAGCTTGCATTCCTCATTTTTAGTGAATGGCCTCATTCAGGAACCACCAAGTCTGCACAAGCACCACACAGCTGCTACTCTCAAACTTTCAAATGCCCACCTAACTCTGCTGCCCAGAAGGAATGAACATGTCATCACATGGCACATCCAAAATCCACCACATTATCTTCTCTCCAAACTCCCCACCCTGCCCTCTGCTTCTTTATTTCCATGTTAATGGCACCACCATTCTGCAGGCTCAAACCTCAGAATCATTCTTTGAGTCCTCTAGTGGTAAACTTCACTTCGAGAGAGCAAACCCTCAAATTAATTATCCAGTAAAAGGACAAAACAAAAGGCTTACTGACAGAATCAAAGGGTTGGTTGGGAAAGCATTATCAAGTTCACACAACAAGAGCAACAAAAACGCATAAAGCTAGTTCGAAGAACAACAGATAATTTTCTCTAGTACTAAAGCCAAGATTCTATGAATTCTGAGTTTTCTCATACACAGCAGAGCTTGAGTGAAACTTACTTGATCACCTTCTAAAAACCAGGCACTATCAATTTGGTATTATTAAAACTTCAGAAAAGGCTGAGGTGGGTGGATTGCCTGAGGTCAGGAGTTCCAGACCAGCCTGGCCAACATGGCGAAACCCTGTCTCTACTAAAAAAATATAAAAATTAGCGCGGCGCGGTGGCAGGCGCGTATAATCCCAGCTACTTGGGAGGCTGAGTAAGGAGAATCGCTTGAACCCGGGAAGCGGAGATTGCAGTGAGCTGAGATTGTGCCATTGCACTCCAGCCTAGGAAACAGAGCAAGACTCTGTCTCTAAAAAGAAAAAAAGCAAGACACTATTGAAAAAAAAAAAAAAACTACTTCAGAAATGATACTAGCTTCAGTTTACAGCTGCGGAACTCAAGAAAGGTTAAGGACATGCAAAGGGTAAGAAATTAATACACACCAACTGGAGATTCAAAATCTGGAACTGTCATATTCTAGTCTATGCTATTTTGACTAAACTCAATACTTGCTGACACAGAAAATTACTAGGGTGTTGTAAGTACTTCTCTATGGAATATAATAAAGTGCTTTAGAAAAAAATATGCATTCTTCTAAATCAGCTATTAATAATATACGGTATCAATAAACACTCTGAAGACAAACCTCTGATACTTCTAGTCACAAATGAGACACCAAGAAAAACTAGTATACTCTTAAGTTTCCAGACAATGATTTCTTGTTTCAAGGATATAGCTATTTCTATTTCCACATGTCACATTTTATATAACCCATGGGCAAAAAGCAGCAATAATCACTCTATACAACTGTTTTTTTTTTTTCTCCAAAGGAACATGCTATTATAATTGTAAAGACTGGCCCAATATCCAGCTACTTATGCAAACCCAGATTGACTACAGCTATTTCAAAATACAAAGACACCAAATCAGTCCCTTTAAGTAACACGAGAATAGCCCACAAAAAGATTTGATAGTGACAGTGATTATTCCAGTGGACAAAGCAACCCAAAATAGTCCTGTAGATTGAAAATGCTATTTCATTAAAATTATTATTTGTCAGGCATGATCACTTCAAACTCGCATTATTTTCTGAGGTATTATATTTCTGTAATTTCCCATAATGTTAATTAAGGTATCTGAGTTAAGTGTACATAAATTCAGCATACCACCCAAGGTCAGTAGATGGAAACTGGTCTTCATTCTAAATCATACTATTTTTAGCCCCTTCTAAGGTCAACAAATAACGTACTTGTAAAATAAGTTAACACATATAAAGTATGCAGAGCAGCCCCCTTCACACAGAACAGTGAATAAATGTTGGCCTGACACTTCATGTAAATATAGTCAGTTCTAATAGTTCTAATGAATCTTGGAAAACGAGATCTAGGAATCTCCTCTACACATAAAAATCTATCAGTATATCACCTTTCAAAACTTAAGTCCCTTATCAAATGCCAGATTAATTATGTTGTAGTTTTATAATTAAACTGTATAAGCAGTACACAGTCCACTCTGCACCATTCTCAACCTTTACATTCTCCAAGATGACTATTTTATAATTTTTAATTCGTAGCTCTGAGGTATAATTTATACACCATAAAATTCAACCATGGTACATGTATAATTCATTGAGTTTTAAGAAAATTATAGAATGTATAGAGCACTATCACTAAAATCTAATTTCAGAATTTTTTCTATGACTCAAGTATTTTCCTCCAGACCCATTTCTCTTGCTCTGGCCTCAGGCATCCACTAATCTGCTATATCTCTATAGTCCATATAAATGTAACCACACAATACATACTCTTTTGTATTTGGTTTGACTGTTAATTATTACAGATAAGGTCTTGCTCTGTCACCCAGGCTGGAGTGCAGTGGCATGAGCCCAGCTCACTGCGGCCTCAAACACCTGGGCTTAAGCTATCCACTTTCCTCAGCCTTCCAAGAGTAGCTGGAACTATATGCAGGTGCCATCACATTCAGCTAATTTTATTAATAAATTTTTTGAGATGGGGTCTGGCTATGTTGCCCAGAGCCATGTTTTTGACATTGATGTTTGTTATAACATTTATCACTAATTTGTTCCTTTTTATTGAAGAACAGTATTCCATATTTTATGTATTCAAACACCATGTGATGGATATTTGAATTGCTTTCCAGTTTTTGACGATTATGAATAATGCTAACAGGCATGTACATAACATTCTTTATTTGTACATGTATTTTCATTTCTCTGCAGATTCCTAAAAGTGGAAATACCAAATTTATGCTTAACTTTTCGTAATTTATTTTTGTCTTTTTAGTAGAGACGAAGTTTCACCATTTGGGCCAGGCTGGTCTCAAACTCCTGACCTCGTGATCCACCCACTTGGCCTCCCAAAGAGTTGGGATTACAGGCGTGAGCCACCTTGCCCTAACTTTTTAAGAAAAAGCCAAACTGCTTTCCATAGTGGCTGTGCCATTTACATTCCCAAGAGAAGTGCCTAAGGGTTCCAGTTGCTCAACAATATAAATACTAGGTATTGTCAGTTTTTTAAAATATAGCCATTCTGGTCAGCGTGTGATAGTTTATCACTGTGATTTAATTTGCATTTCCCTAATAACTAATGACGTTGACATCTTTTCATATAGCTTATTGGTCATTCTTATTATTGTATTTGGTGAAATACCTATTTAACGGCTTAAGCCTAAGAATGAGCTTTTGCCTACTCTTAATTTTCTTTCCCTTTATAAGTAAGTGTAAGATTTTTAAAATGTAAAGACCTTTACCATGTTAATAATATGAAAATATTTCTCCCCAGTCCGTGGCTTTTCTTTTCACACTTTCTTAAGTATCCTCTGAAGTGTAAAAGTTTTTTAAATGTTTAATAAAGTCCAATTACTTCTTTCTTTTCTTTCCTTTTTTTTTTTTTTTTTTTTCTTGAGACATGGTCTAGCTCTGCTGCCCAGGCTGGAGTCCACTGGTGCAATCTCAGGTCTCTCTAACCTCTGCCTCCCAGGCTTAGGCCATCCTCCTGCCTCAGTCTCCCAAGTAGCTGGGACTACAGGTGCACACCACCACACACAGCTAATTTATTTCATCTTTTTTACAGGCAGAGGTCTCCCGATGTTGCCCAGACTGGTCTCAAACTCCTGGGCTCAAGTGATCTGCCCACCTCAACCTCACAAAGTGCTAGGATTACAGGCATAAGTCACTGTGCCCAGCCCTGTTTTGTAGTTTTTAATATAAAAATCTTGGTGACTCTTAAGTTTATTTCTAAGTATGTCAAGCCTCTTTGAAGCTAATGTGAATGTAGTACTTTTTCTTACTTTCATATTAAGATTTTTATGTCACTCCTAAACTGTTAATCTTGCCTCAGTTTGTAGGAAAAAATAAAAGCCATTAGCCCAGAACACCCTCCCACTAAATCTATATTCTGCCCAACTTGCCTCTGTAACCATGTTCTTTATTCCCTACTGTTAAAACTGTTAAATCACAGGACTCTGTGCAGTTATGATCCTGATCATTCCTGCTTTCTGAAGGACTTCTTATCTCCCTTCCTTATCTTAGCAATCCTAACAACTAAAATCATTTTGCAGAACTTCTCACACTCAAAAATAAACAAAAGTATTTTCTTTATATTCCCATACACCTCTAGCTTCCACACTGTACTATTCCCCTTCATAGGCAAACTTCTTTATAAGCTATCTGTATACCCTATCTCTCATTCCTCAACCACCATTTATCCCTCAAACCACTCAAATCTGGCATCCATCTACACTAGTCCATGAAAGTGGCTCACTGAAGTTACTAATAAACTCCAGGCTGCCAAATCCAATGGCCACATTCCTGCCCACATCTTCTCAGCCACTCAGTGAAACTCAATACAACTGACTACCCCCGCCTTGAAATACTTGCATTATTTGGCATCTACAACATAATACTGTACATTACACATTCCCAATTTGTACTACTCTGGCTGTTGGCTTCTTAGCCTTCTTCCAAGAGGCCTTCCAGTTTACCCAACTTAAGAAATGCTCAGCATTCCTAAGGATTCCAACTCTAGCCAATCTTTCTTTCTTCTTTATAATCTCTTCTTCAATTATTTCATTCATTTTCATTACCTTAAATATCACTAATATAGTGATAATCTTCAAACTGACATCTCTAAGCCAAGTATCTCTGAATCCCTCAAGACTTACAGATCTCTCTAATAGGCCTACCTGATAATCTCACAGGCTTCTGAGAACTAAGACAAAAGGTGAACAAATTCCTGAATTCACCCTTACCCCTCCCACCGAAACAACATCCCCAAAATTCATTTCTCTCCCAACCACCCAATAGTGGCAACTTCCAGCAACATCCTTGAGTTCTTTCCCCTCCCTTACGTTCCATATCCGACCCATTACTATGCCTTCCTATTTCTACCACCTCAAAACATTCTCAGATACGTCCACTGCTCTCAGTCCTACTGCCACCTTGCTAATCTAAACCACTGCTGTCTCCTGCCCTGACTGCTGTATACCCACTGACCTATCTGCTTCTACTTGCCCCCAGTATTCTTTTTGCTGATAAATCATTCAGGGTGATCTTTAAAAATATAATTCAGGTGATGCTACACCCTCAAATAAAAACTTTTAGTACATTTCCACTAAAATCCAAATTCCTTATCACTGAGTACAAGAGCCTGCCTTATGCAGTCCCTGCCATTCTCCCCTCTTGCCCATTTTTCAGTTCCTTAAGCACACTGTGCTCTTCACAGCCTCAGGCCCTTCCCAGTTCTCTCTATATGAAACATCTTATTCCTCCCCCATCCCCATCCAGGCCTCCTCTAGATCCCCACTACCTCCTCACCCAATGATTCTCTATTATTGTACACAGTTCTTTTTCTTTCTCTTTCTTTTTTGGAGACTCACTCTGTCGCCCAGGCTAGAGTGTAGTGGCACTACTATGTCTCACTGCAGACTCGATTTCCCAGGCTCAAGTGATCCTCCTGCCTCTCGAGTAGCTGAGACTATGAGTGGGGGCCACCATGCCTGGCCAGTTCTTTCTGACACTGGCACAAGTCAGAGAAGATGTCTTGATCCTTCACCACTGCATATATATCCCCAATACAAAGAACAGCCACAAGGAAGTCTTTGTTCAAAGTATTTAAAACTAATTTAAGACAGAGAAATGTTTAGCATTTCACAGGTCAGCCTGCTCTTCCTTAAAACTGAATTAATGTAGAAGTCCGTAAGATAGGCTTGACTCAATTAGGGGAAGGCTAGAAACCACAAATTATGTGCAAAATTCTGTGGAATTATGTTTTCTTAGCAGATATCCAGTATGTGCACCAGAGTCTCAAAGGAATCAACAACCCAAAAGACACAGACTAATAAATTCTTCATTATTTAATGAGATAGACCCCAAATTCAACACATGGCTAATTCTTTAAACAAAATGGAGAAGAAATGTATTTTTAATTTTAAAAAGCCTTAGTCTTAGAATTTATCAAATCTCAATGAAATGTGGTATATGGTTTAACTTCCATTAGACAAATCTCTTACACAGAGAGAAAAGATGAGTGAAGATGCATCTATAATAGAAAAGGTTACAGAAAATAAAACATATATAAGAGAAAACATCAGAAATGATGAGTCTTATCACCCATTTCAAATTCTCATGGCCTTGAAGAACCAAACACCCATGGATTTATGACCTTTTCATCAGTTTCCTCTTGTTTATATCTCTTCTTTATGTTCCTCAAAGTATGTAAAATACTCCAGTTCCAGTGTCAAGATAGTGGAGCAATTAACCACAAGACTGTGCTACTTTTTAAGGGGTGTGGCTGGAATAGATTAGCCACTCCTACACAAAGATACTCTCATTTGAGTTAGAAATCATGAAAACCCAATCCCATAGCAAAACCAGACATTCTGTGATTTGTTCAGGATCACAAAGTTAGCAAACGCCAGGACTGAAACTTGCCTCCCACAGTTAGTGCTCTTCCTACCAGCTTCTCGTGCTCTCGTGTCACTCCATCAAACGCTTGGCATGAATTCCCAATATACTAAAACTCTAATTCTGGGCTATTGATTAAAAAACCAAATAAACAAAATGACTAAAACTAGCATAAGAAACTCAAGAAGACAAATTTTAAAAGTAAATAAATAGGACACTACAGAAAGACATTAGCTGTGACTTCTTTCACAAACAGTATCTTTTTCAACTGTGTATAGATAAGTGATTAAGGCAAGATTATTTCTGTAGTTCATTACAATTATTTTAGTGATTCAGAAATCACAATAAAAACCACTACTCCAGAATAACAAACCTGAGATTCATTAAGTTTATAACTTTCAACACACAAATGAGCTCTGCTTTCCTATTTTTAAACTTACCACTAATGCCAGATCTTGTAATTGATTTAAACAAGTTTCGAGAGAAAAATAAAATGCTTTGTTTCACTGTTGTTGCTTTTCCTCATGAAATTTATGTGTGTTATTCAAATATTCTACCAAGATATTGCTCAACACAAATGATCTAAAGATTTTCAGCTTCATTAATAGGGTACATTGCTTACAAACCTCAATGAAAGAACAGTTAGTACTAGAACTTTTTATTAATCTATTATGCATTCAAAGTCTGTATGAAGCGTTAAGAGATTTCCCCAAACAGAAATATCTGTTTGGTGAAAGCTAAGAAAACATTCTGATTCGTGTGGTAAAGAGTATATCTTTCCTAATCTTCAAAAAATAAACTGCTTTGCGAAGAGCTGACTATTAAGCCACAACACTCGAATATTTTCTTGCTCAGCAGATAGCAAAATTCCTCCTGATTAAATCCTAGGAGCCAGATTTTTCTCCCCCTCATCTTGTTCTCATGTGGCATGGAGAAAATTTTACAAAGTATCCACTCCTTCACTTTGTCTATTGACATTCTGTCTTCAAAAACAAACAGAATAGATTTTCCTCTGCTATTCCAAAGCAAGTGTAATGGAACACACCTTAAAATCTGACAGTTGTAACAAAGAAAAATTGTATGTGTGTGCCCTGGATACCAACTACAAGAAATCTCCCTCTTTCTCTGAAGTGGCTGTGTTTCAAGACATCATCATACATTAAACTACTTACTATGCAAAGCAGGAAGTTGATACGTAACTCAAAATCAAATATTCTAAAATCCCTACTGTTCGTAAGAACTATGGGCAAGTCAAAATCAGACCAATTAAATTTTATTCCTCGCCTTGCCCCCAAACCACATGAACAGTGAAGTGAAGGTAAGAGCTGGGAAGTGAATAATGGTATGGGAGAGATATGAACTATTCACAAATAAATTATTTAACTTCTCTGCTATCAAGATCTTAGTTAATAAACAAGAATAATACCCACTTCACAAGGTTGTTGCAAGGATCAAATGAGTTCTTCCATAAAAATGATTTGCCTGGTCAAAGGGACATAATATGCTACTCAATAAATGCCAGTTCCTTCCTCGTTTGGCTCTGGGCTCAGTATTCTTTGTTCTCTATGGTCATTCTCCCAGGTTACTCAGTCCCCTCATTAACTTTTATTAACAAACACTGAAAATTACTGTACCAACCAAAGTTCTGATATGTATGTGCATGCTCAGTCTATGTGACACCGTCTCCTGTCCCTAAACAGGTGAGCAAAACAGAAGAAAAGACTCTGAACACCTAAACCTGAACTGCTGTAAGAACCAGCAATCAGGGTGGACAAATCTCCATCCACTTCCAACTATCTCCAAGAGATTTGAATTGCCATCTAAAAATGCCCAAAACCAAACTTATCATTGTCTCTTTAAAAAAAGTAAGCCCTTGGGTCACGCACCGGTGGCTCATGCCTGCAATCCCAGCACTTTGGGAGGCCGAGGTGGGCAGATCAAAAGGTCAGGAGATCGAGACTACCCTGGCCAACACGGTGAAACCCCATCTCTACTTAAAATACAAAAATTAGTCACCCATGGTGGTGGGCACCTGTAGTCTCAGCTACTCAGGAGGCTGAGGCAGGAGAATGGCTTGACCTGGGAGGCAGAGGCTGCAGTGAGCTGAGATCACAACACTGCACTCCAGCCTGGGCACTCCAACCTGGGTGACAGAGTGAGACTCCGTCTCAAAAAAACAAACAAACGAAAAGTAAGTTCCCTTCCTGCCCCTTTTCTAATTGTGAGTGGTGTTCAACAGAGAGTAATCCTTGCCCTATTATACTCTCACCAAAACACTGCCAAGTAACCCAGGCCTACCAAGTTTACCTTCATAATTTCTACCATCTCTCTTTTTTTTGGGCGGGGAGGGGGGGTGGGCAGAGAACCAGAGCCTTGCTCGTCGCCCAGTGGCATGATCTAGGCTCACTGCAACTTCCTCCTTCCAGGTTCTAATGGATTCTCTTGCCTCAGCCTCCGGAGTAGCTGAGATTACAGGCATGTGCCATCACACCCAACCCATATCTCATTTTTTGTCCCACTGCCACCACTATAGTCCAGGTTGGGGTTTCTCAGTCTCAGCACTATTGACATCTTGGGCACATAATTCTTGTGGAGGTTGTCCTGTGCACTGCAGGGTGTTTAGCAGCATTTCTGGCCTCTACTCACTAGATGCCAGTAGAATCGCTCTCTCCCCTCTGGTTATGACAACCAAAAATGTCTCTAGACACTGCCAAATGCCCCTTCCCCATTGTCACCCTCATTCCCATGTTTTAGTACCACTGGCCCAGTTTATTACTTCATATCTGCCATACAAAATCAGCCCTCAAGTTAGGTCTACAGTTTTATTCCTCTAACTCCTGTGGCCCTGACAAAGGACTCCTAAAGCACTGCCTTATGAGTCGTTTCTCTGAAATCTACTAATCCCTGTTACCTTCGTAATTAGTTCAGCTCTCCATCCAACCTTGATAATCTGGCCACAATTAAACATTATTCCACAAAGCACCTGATATAGTGGCTACCCAGCAGTCCTTCATTAACACATCCAGTCTCTCCCTTTCTATTCTACTGCTGTCATCCTGGTTGGATGTCCACAACCTAGTATCCAATCCACATCACTGAATGAGTCTCCTTCCCTACCCTTTCCACCACTCAAACATTTTTCAACGGGTCTCCATTACCTGCTGAAATATTTTATCTGCTGCCCTTTTTTTTTTTTTTTGAGACGGAGTTTCATTCTTGTTACCCAGGCTGGAGTGCAATGACCCGATCTCGGCTCACCGCAACCTCCGCCTCCTGGGTTCAGGCAATTCTCCTGCCTCAACCTCCCGAGTAGCTGAGATTACAGGCACGCGCCACCATGCCCAGCTAATGTTTTGTATTTTTAGTAGAGACGGGGTTTCACCATGTTGACCAGGATGGTCTCGATCTCTTGACCTCGTGATCCACCCGCCTCGGCCTCCCAAAGTGCTGGGATTACAGGCTTGAGCCACCGCGCCCGGCCTCTGCTGCCCTTCTTCAGGTCTTTCCTAATATAGCCTCTTTCTAATTCTATATTCCATTATCCTGAAAACACTAGTCCTTGAAAAGGCTCCTACACTTTCCACTTTTTTTCTCTGCTTGGAAGTCGTCATAATTCCACTCCTCTCACTCCACCCTAATTTAAAGTCCATTTCAATTAAGTCAAAAAGCCTTTCTTGGTCACACCTCTTTTGTATTTACATAACACTTGGCACCTCTCCTATGGCATACAATCTACCTTATGATATACATGAGTACTCCTATAATTGACACAAGGTCCTTAAGAGCTTCTTACTCCTCTTCTGATGCCTGCAATGCCTAGCCCAGTGTTAAGCAGAGAAAGCAGCATGAGATATGAGTTGCCCCAAATGTTTCCCATTTAGAAAGCAATAGAGGACTGTTTTCAGACAATCCCAACTGCCTTAAGGGAATTATGCACATATTCTCCTTTTGTCTCTTATTTACATATCTTAGACCAATTTTTAAGTAAATTGCCTTCAAGATATCTAAATTGGCCGGGTGCTGTGGCTCACACCTGTTATCCCAGCATTTTGGGAGGCCAAGGTAGGCATATTACCTACTGTCAGGAGGTAGACCAGCCTGACCAACATGAAGAAACCCCGTCTCTACTAAAAATACAAAATTAGCCGGGCGTAGTGGTGGGTGCCTGTAATCCCAGGTACTCAGGAGGCTGAGGCAGTAGAATCGCTTGGGCCCAGAAGGCAGAGGTTGCAGTGAGCTGAGATCACGCCATTGCACTCCAGCCTGAGCAACAAGCGTGAAACTCCATTTCAAAAGAAAAAAAAAAGATACCTAGATTGCTATTTAGTATACATTACTGTAAGAGTTCTGTTTCTGGGAGTTCCAGCAGCTTCTAACTTGTAAATAAACCCTGAATATTTGAGCTATTTATGCCAAAAGACAATAGAGATTTATTTTTTGAATGTTAGTAAAATTGAGGAAAACATAAAAATAACTTGCATTGGATTAAACATGTTTCAAGTAAAGATTCATTAAAGCTAATGTGTCTGTCCTAAAAATTACATTTAAAGTTCTAAAGTCTTCTTGTATCATTAAAAAGGTTTAGTCAGTTTTATTTCAACTCTTTCTCACCTCAAAGACAAACCAAAATAGAACAGAGAATACTTTTCCTTAATTTTATTTAGATCCTAACTTGAAGGTATGTTTTGTCACTTCTTCAAAAGGAGCAAAAAGAGTATCACTAATGAGCATGTTCTGACCAAATCTTTAAGTCCTACCCCAAAGCTATATACGAGGCAGCCCACACCACCAGCACCCTTCGTTAGCAGGGGTTAGCAGGCTGCAAATTCTGTTTTCTATGTCCCTGAGCTAAAAGTGGTTTCACATTTTTGTGTTTTGTAAACACAAAGAAAAATATGCAACAGAGAGCATATATGGCCAGCAAAGCCTGAAATATTTACTATCTGTCTCTTTTCAACAGGATGAATTTGGGACTCCTCGTTGCCCTCCACTGGCACATAAGACACCCACCTTTTCCTCCCAAGGTTTTCACCCACCTTTTCCTCCCAAGGTTTTCACCCACCTTTTCCTCCCAAGGTTTTAAAAAAGCAATATAAAACACAAGAACGGGTAAAAAGATCGAACTCGTTCAACTCAGTCATAGTTAATGCAGACTAACTTCTAACAGAGGCCCATGTGTGGACATTTTCATATTCACAGAACTCTTGTTAGAAGAAACTTGCCTTCATTCTGTAGATGAACATAATTACGCTTGAAGAGGGAAAGTGCCTGATCCCAAGTGACACTGCTGTTTAACAGCAGAGTAGGGTCAAGGATTCAGCCCTCAAAACCCTGGTCCAATGTTCTGCAATCCACTGCATACGCTGTTATGTGTGCCTTTAAGTTTTGGAGATGTGGATAACTAGCTTGGATCAGTATAAAAGACGAAAGCTTAAAACCTGTTCCCAATACGCTGTTTAGATAGACTCCTACTAGCAGCTATGAATCATTAAACAGAGTAGCATTAATGCTGACCACACACATGAGATAAGAACTTCTTCTAGGAAGTCTTCTGTTTTAAAAGTAGGTATGATAAAGAAGGCTTGAAACCGATAGGGCTTGCTCCTCCAGGGCTTCAGATTAGGGCAAACACGCACGTTTGCCTTCCAGCTGTTCAATGCTCATCTCCCAACCCAAATCCACAAGTTCCACAAATGCTTTCGAATGCCCGTTGAAAAACACTGTTCAGTCTCATCTCACACACACGTTCTAGAGAAAATTACAAGTTCCTGGGTTCTACTTGTAAAACTACTAACCAGTTCACATTTTTTTAAATCTCCCTACGAATTTTGCTTCCTTAAAAAAAAAAAAAAACTGCTTCTTCGATTCCTAAATCTATAAAACTCACTTTATCGCGTCTTCTCGGTTAATTCAAGAATTAAAAAAAAAAAAAAAAAAAAGAAAGAAAAAAAAAATTTGCCCATACTGGTAACTTCACTACTCTGCAGGATCCCAAGAGCTCTGTGTATACCAGGTTCCAGAATTCATACACATTAACAGCGTAAGATCCTTCATGTGAGGTAGCTCTTGCAAGGTAGAGCACGGATTCTCGGGGTGGTGGGGGATACCGCCTGAAGCTCCTCAGACCCCCACCACAGGAGCTCCGTCCTCTAAGGGCGACCCCCTACCCCTCGCCCGCGGCGCGAGTCCAGGCCGCCCCGGCACCTGCGGCCCGGGCCCGCAACAGGGACCCCGGGGAACCAGCCCCGGGCCGGGCCCCAAGGAGTCGGCGCCCACTCCCACTCCCGGAGGCCGGCGACTGCAGGCCTGAGCCGCTCGCCGACCCCGGACGCGGCGTTACCTGGAGGACCACGTCGTTGGGCAGCTGCGCGGCCCGGAACAGCTCCAGCACCCGCCCGTTGACCACCACCTTCTTGGTGCTCTCAATGTCGCAGTAGGAGAAGAGATCTGAATAGTATTTCTGCTCCGCATCGCTCAGCGTTAAGCCTTCCATCTTCGCCTCCGGCTCACAGCCGCCCCGCCCCGCATGCACTACCAGGGGCCCGGCCCCAGGACCCTGGGCCGGTGGGGGCTGTGCGTGGCCCGGCCTCCTCCTCGCTTCCCGAAGCCGTCGGCCCCGGCCTCACACGCGCCAGGTGCGCCCGAGCAACAGGGCCCAGAGGTCGCGAGGAGAGGGCCCCGCTGAGCTCCGCGCGCCGCCGCCTGCGAGGCCCGGCGCAGTCCTGGGGTTCGCGCGGAGCGCGGCGGCGGCGGCTGCGGCTGCGGCTGCAGCTGCGGCCCCGGCCCCGGCCCCGGCGGCGGCCGCGGGGAGAGTGGAGAAAGAGGCGGGGGCCGCGGAGGCGCGAGGCACTGGCGGACTCCGCCCCCGCCGCGGGTTCGAGTCTCCCTGGCTCCCCGCCGCGTCCCCCAGACTTCCCGCCTCAGCTTCCCCTTCCGTCCACGCCTCTGGAGCGGCAGCGCTTCCCGGAAAGTTGTGGGGCTTCGAACCTAAAGTTTCGGGGGCTCTGGGCTGAGCGTGGCCGCCGCTCCGCCTCCTTCCGCCGCCATTTACGGCGCCCCGGCCCGGCCCGGACGCGCCCGCACCAACAGTGACAGCGGCGGCCGCGCTCCAGACCCGGATGTGAGGCCGGGAGGAGAGAGCGCGAGAGGGAGAGAGAAACACCCACCGGGCTGGCTTGGCCGCTCCCGGGAGAGGGAGGGGGCCGCAGCGCCCCCTGGTGGCCGGCGCCCGACGGCGGGATGACCGCGCCGCCCTCTGCGCGAAGACCTGGGCAGCAAGACCCCCGGAAAGCGGGGTGCAGCGGGGAACAGCCAGCAGCTCACTAAGACCGAGATAACTTAGATACATATGGGTTGCAGTTTTTATGTTTTGCAGCTTCTGGTCCTAAGCGTCTAAAATAAATATTGGATTGAAAGGGGAGCCTTGTTCAGGTTATCACCATTATGTCTGCACCTTTTTGGTGTCAGGTGTGACTAAAG
>NW_022436946.1:11115588-11130978 GCF_009761245.1 Sapajus apella | reverse complement strand
TTTTTGAGACGGAGTCTCGCTCTGTCGCCAGGCTGGAGTGCAGTGGCACGATCTCAGATCACAGCAGCCTCCGCCTCCCAGGTTCAAGCGATTCTCCTGCTTAGCCTCCCGCGTAGCTGGGACTCTCCGCGCCCGCCACCACGCCTGGCTAATTTTTTGTATTTTTAGTAAAGATGGGTTTTCACCGTGTTAGCCAGAATGGTCTCTGTCTCCTGACCGCGTGATCCCCCTCCCTCGGTCTCCCAAAGTGCTGGGATTACAGGCGAGAGACACCGCGCCCGGGCAATACTTTACATTTATACCATCAACTCCATCAACTCATGTAGGCCCTGGCTGCCCACAGGGGCTGCCATCCCTTATTTCCTCCTTTATGAAAATCATGGAGTGGCGCTCTTTTAATCTGCACTTGTCTCAGAGAGGGGGTTCCTAAGCTATTTCAAGTGGATTATCTTCGCCGGACGCGGTGGCTCACGCCTGTAATCCCAGCACTTTAGGAGTCTGAGATGGGCGAATCACGATGTCAGGAGATCGAGACCATCCTGGCTAACACGGTGAAACCCCATCTCTACTAAAAATACGAAAATTAGCCGGGCGTGGTGGCGCACACTTACAGTCCCAGCTGCTCAGGAGGCTGAGGGAGGAGAACTGCTTGAACCCACGGGTTGGAGGTTGCAGTGAGCGGAGGAAGTGCCACTGCACTCCAGCCTTGGTGACAGAGCAAGACTCAGTCTCAAAAAAAAAAAAAAAATATATCGGCCGGGTGCGGTGGCTCAAGCCTGTAATCCCAGCACCTTGGGAGGCCGAGGCGGGTGGATCACGAGGTCAAGAGATCGAGACCATCCTGGTCAACATGGTGAAACTCTGTCTCTACTAAAAATACAAAACATTAGCTGGGCATGATGGTGCATGCCTGTAATCCCAGCCCCAGCTACTCAGGAGGCTGAGGCAGGAGAATTGCCTGAACCCAGGAGGCGGAGGTTGCGGTGAGCAGAGATCGCAGCATTGCATTCCAGCCTGGGTAACATGAGTGAAACTCCGTCTCAAAAAAAATAAATAAATAAAAATAAAATAATAATAATATGTATATCTTAAGAATTTACACTTAGCAAATATAAAATATTTCAAAGACAGTAGCTAAGGCAGAATCACACAGATTTTTGGGTTTTATTTTGTCTTCTACAGCTTGTTTCCCAGATTGCGGCTCTATAGATGGCACATATGAGGACATTATTACAGGTAATAGCAAATTCAAAGAGCACCGAAAACCCGAAGACTTTTTTGTAACCCTTTGGAAGTAAAACCTGCCCTGCCTCATTTGGAGGCAAAATCTAAGCTAAGCTTGCATGAAGCCATTTCTAGCCTTTGTGGATGCCGCTTAGTGTCAATATTTATTCATTTCACTCCAGGCCTTCACGGAATGTTAATATGTGCACAGTCACAGGCATTGTGTTATCTATTTTTAAAAAAGATAAGAGATTGTGGACCTGTCAATGTCTTCTGACCTGACTAGTAGCATTTGATAAAGGTAAGTACATACTATCCATTAAGCTAATTTCCCATCTCTAAGACTTTCAGTTTGCTACAGCCAGCCCCTCATATGTCCTTTTAGGGCACCTGTAGGAAGTGATCAGAGCCCTCCAGACAGCTTCCTTCCAAAGGTGTAAACGGGAAGAGCACAGGGAGGTAGGGACTGGCTCACAACTGTCTTTGCATCTTTTTCTCTGCCACCTTTGCTAGGTCTTACAGCTCTTATCTGCCCCAGGGCCTTTGCTCCTGCTATCTAAAATAGTCCTTCCACAAACCATGGCATGGTGTATTTACTCACATGGTTTCAGGTCCCTGTTCATATGTCACCTCCTCAGAGCAGCCTTCCCACAACAGCTGCTCTAAAATAGTCCCACCACACACTAGCCCCTTATCTGAATTCTTTTTTTTTTTCTTTTGAGACAGGGTCTCCCACTGTTGCCCAGGCTGGAATGCAGTGGCATAATCTTGGCTCACTGTAGCCTCAACCTCCCAGGCTCAGGTGATTCTCCCACCTCAGCCTCCCAGGTAGCTGGGCCCACAGGCCCAGGCCACCATGCCCAGCTAAATTTTGTGTGCGTGTGTTTTGTAGAGACAGAGTTTTGCCATGTTGCCCAGGCTGGTCTCAAACTCTTGGGCTCACCCGCCTCAGCCTCCCACAGTGCTGAGATTACAGGCATGAGCCACCGCACCCAGCCTGAATTCTTTTTCTTTATAACACTTTTCACTACCTGACATTACATCTATGTCTTTTACATTTCTGATAACTAATTATTGAATACTTACTAAGTTTCAGGCATTGTTCTAAAACTTTATACTAATTGCCACATTAATCACAACGCTATTAAGTAGGTACTATTAGGGTTTTTTTTACAGATTAGAAAACTGAGGCAAAATGGGTTGAATATTGTGTAAGTCATGTTGCTGTTAAATATCCAGATCTGGGATTCAAACTCCAGGCTGTCTCAACTCTAAAATCACTGCCCTGTATTGCCTTTCTTATTTCCTTATTAAGTTTGTTATTAAGAGAATATTTCTTGGCCAGGCATGGTGGCTTGTGCCTGTATCCCAGCACTTTGGGAGGCCAAGGTGCGTGGATTGCTTGAGCTGAGGAGTTCAAGGCCAGGCTGGGTAACATGGTGAAACACGATCTCCACCAAAAATACAAAAATAGCCAGGCATGATGGTGTGCACCTGTAGTCCCAGCTACTCGGGATGCTGAGGTGGGAGGATCACTGCAGCCCGGGAAATAGAGGCTGCAGTGAGCAGTGATCACACCACTGCACTCCAATGTGGGTGACAGAGCAAGACTCTGTATCAAAAAAAAAAAGAAAAAGAAATAGAAATAGAAAAGAAAAAGAAAAAAGAAAAGAAAAAGGAAGGAAGGAAGGAAGGGAGGGAAGGGAAAATATTTATTCATTGCCACAGTGCCAAAGCCCAGTATGTGACACATAATGTATATCAACAATAGTTTGTTGAATTAATGAAAGCGTGAATTTCAACATTGATGTGATAAACCATTCAATACAGTAAGTCCTCAATTAATGTTATTGTGGATAAGTCCTTGAAAACTGATTTTAAGCAAAACCAGATATTATAACTAAGTAGTTCAGCTTCAAAACAAAATTTTTTTCTTTTCTCCTTTCTTCCCAGCCTAAAGATGTAACTTTGAAACAAACTGTAGAAACCTTTTCTCTTTCGTCTTAAAATATAGCCTTGAAGCATGCTTTGAAACTACACTCCCTTTCATTTCCCACAATGTACTCCCTTACCCAATACACAGTGATCTAACTGTATGCTTCTTAAAAATTCCAGGGGCTAATTTAAAATGAACTAGGCACAAAGACCCAGCTGCAGAATTTTCCCCCACTTAAAGATTGCCTCAAGGTAGTTAATCTGCAGCCTGGCCACAGGCAAGCTGACACCAGCCTGCATTTTAGCTGGAGCATAACTCAAGATAGGTATTGAAGCAAGACTAACAGCCTCTGATCCCTGCACAACTTCTGCACGTCTCCCATCTTGAGCTTCCCTTTTTTAAACCTCTGCCTTCAGCCCAGACTTTTGAAGCAGTTTCCAGAGGTGTAAGCTAGCTATCTCCCCACTGCTAGCTTTGAAAAGTAAAGTAAAATCCCAACACTTTGGGAGGCCTAGGTGGGCAGATCACCTGAGGTCAGGAGTTCAAGACCAGCCTGGCCAACGTGGCTAAACCCCGTCTATATTAAAAATACAAAAAAAAAAAATTCAGCCAGACATGGTGGCATACACCTGTAATCCCAGCTATTTGGGAGGCTCAGGCAGGGAATCGCTTGAACCTGGGAGATGGAGGTCACAGCAAGCTGAGATGGCACCACAGCACTCCAGCCTGGGTAACAAAGTGAGACGCCATCTAAAAAAAAAAATTGCTCCTTGATATGGTTTGGCTGTGTCTTCCCCCAAATCTCATATTGAATCGTTTTCATAATTCCCATGTGTCGTGGGAAGAACCCGTTGGGAAGTAAGAGAATCATGGGGGCAGTTAGCCCATGCTGTTCCTGTGTTAGTGAGTGAGTTATCGGGAGCTCTTATGGGTTTTTAAGGGGCTTTTCCCCTTTTCCTCAGCACTTTTCCTTACTGCCACCATGTGAAGAAGGACATGCTTACTTCACCTTCTGCCAAGATTGTAAGTTTCCTGTGGCTTCCCCAGCCATCCTGAACTGAGTCAATTAAACCGCTTTCCTTTATAAACTACCCAGCCTTGGGTATGCCTTTATTAGCAGCCTGAGAACAGACTAACACAATAAATTGGCACTGCAAAGAGTGGGGTGCTGTCGTAAAGATACCTGAAAATGTGGAAGCGACTTTGGAACTGGGTAACAGGATGAGGTTGGAAAAGTTTGGAGGGTTCAGAAGAAAATAGGAAAATGTGGGGAAGTTTAGAACTTCCTAGAGATTTGAAGGGCTAAGCACACAGGAAGTTGTGGGAAAGTTTGGAGCTTCCTAGAGACTTGTTTGAATGGCTTTGATCAAAATGCTGACAATAATCTGGACAATGTATTCCAGGCTGAGGTGGTCTCAGATGGAGGTGAAGAACTTTTTGGGAACTGCAGTAAAGGTAACTCTTCCTGTGCAGAGAGACTTGTGGCATTTTGCCCCTGCCCTAGAGATTTGTGGAACTTTGAATGTGAGCGAGATGATTTATAAGCATCTGGCAGAAGAAATTTATAAGTGGCAAAGTGTTCAAGGGGAAACAGAGCATAAAAGTTTGGAAAATTTGCAGCCTGATGATGCAATAGAAAAGAAAACCCCATTTCCTGGGAAAAAGTTTGCATATGTAACAAAGAGCTGAATGTTAATCACCAAGACAATGGGGAACATGTCTCCAGGGCATGAGAGAGATCTTTGCAGCAGCCCCCCTCATCACAGGCCCAGAAACCTAGGAGGGACAAATGGTTTCATGGGCCAGGCTTAGGGCTCCCCTGCTGTGTGCAGCCTGGAGACTTGGTGCCTTGCATCCCAGCCACTCCAGCCGTGGCTAGAAGAGGCCAGGGTACAGCTTAGGCTGTGGTTTCAGACGGTGTAAGAATCAAGCCTTGGCATCTTTCACATGGTGTTGAACCTGCAGGTGCACAGAAGTCAAGAACTGAGGTTTGGAAACCTCTGCCCAGATTTCGGAGGATGTATAGAAATGCCTGGATGTCCAGGCAGAATTTTGCTGCAGGGGTGATGCCCTCATGGAGAACCTCTGCTAGGGCAGTGCAGAAGGGAAATGTGGGGTGGGAGCCCCTACGCAGAGATCCCACTGGGGCACTGTCTAAGGGAGCTGGGAGAAGAGGGCCACCATCCTCCAGACCCCAGCATGGTAGGTTCACCGACAGCTTGCATCATGTGCCTGGAAAAGCCACAGACACTCAATGCCAGCACATGAAAGCAGCCAGAAGGGGGACTGGACCCTGCAAAGCCACGGGGCAGAGCTGCCCAAGACCATGGGAACTCACCTCTTGCATCAGCATGACCTGGATGTCAGACATGGAGTCAAAGAAGATCATTTTGGAGCTTTAAGATTTGACTGCTCTGCTGGATTTCAGACTTGCATGGGGCCTGTAGCCCCTTTGTTCTGGCCAATTTCTCCCATTTGGAATGACTAAATTTACCCAATTCCTGTACCCCCATTGTATCTAGGAAGTAACTAACTTGCTTTTGACTTTACAGGCTCATAGACAGAAGGGACTTGCCTTGTTTCAGATGAGACTTTGGACTATGGACTTTTGGGTTAATGCTGGAATGAGTTAAGACTTTGGGGGACTGTTGGAAAGGCATGATTGTGTTTTGAAATGTGAAGACATGAGATTTGGGAAAGGCCAGCAGCAGAATGATACAGTTTGGCTGTGTCCCCACCCAAATCTCATCTAGAATTGTAGTTCTCATAATCCCCACATGTTGCTGGAGGGACCCTATGGGAGGTAGTTGAATCATGGGGGCAGTTACCTCCATGCTGTTCTTGTGATAGTGAGTGAGTTCTCACAAAATCTAATGATTTTATAAGGAGCTTTTCCCCTTTGGCTTGACACTTCTTGCTGCCACCATGTGAAGAAAGACGTTTGCTTCCCCTTTGGCCATGACTGTAAGTTCCCTGAGGTCTCCCCAGCCATGCTAAACTGTGGATAAATTAAACCTCTTTCCTTTATAAATTACCCAGTCTTGATTATGTCTTTATTAGCAGCATGAGAACGAACTAATACACTCCTTATAACCTTCAGGTTCTCCTCAATACCAGCACATAGTTAGTGTATTCAAAAATATACTTGAGCATCTTGTGCCGATGTAAAACAAGCTTCATAGTCTTGTCCTCAGGGATTATACAGTTCAGGGACCTTGTTGTCATTATGTCCAAGGTACTTCGCTAGCACCCTTGATTCCTTCATGCACTCCTTCCCCCTACCCGGGCCAAATAACTGAATTGGCCACAACATGTGCATTATCAGATTTTGAGAGGGACTCTTCCAGTGGTTCTATTGCTCTGTGAGGCTTTCCTAATGTAACAGGACATGGATTAGTTTTCTCATTGACAACCAAAGCCAAGCTGAAGACCAAAAGTCATGAGAATCACACATTCCAAAGAAAAAAAATAAAGTCAGACCCCTTTCCTTATGGGCTTACTAAGAAGCAACTGAATGAAACTTACTGCTAGCAACCACTGCCTCAGCCTGCAGACACACTTCCCTGGATGGAGGCAGAGTCCTAGACATCATCGATCTATGAGAAGCAATGTGTCTGTGTGAGAGCCCTCCAAACAAATATATCCTCCCCCATGGAAGCAGGAGCTCAAAAAGACAAGAAGCCTGAAGAGGTGGAGGGTGCCTCCTCGGTTCCCAGATGAATACTGGGTGGGCTGAGTGGTAGAGGGCTTAACAGTTTCACAATGAATGAAATTTTTTTTCTATGTCTGTCGCTTAAATGTATATTTCCAAATATAAAGGAAAAGAAATACAATGTAACACATTGGCCCTTTGAGTTCAAGTCTAATTTATTTCCAATACATTTTTAGTAATATCAGTTTTTAAAAGTGACATAATGAGAACGCTATTTTAATACAGGTGGTCTATAGTATGTAGCTGCAGATTTTAAAATGCTGGTTTTCAGACAAAACCAATTAGTTGGTTACTGTCAGCAAATGCATCAGCTGTTTAACCGAAAGTCTCTAATATCGTTTTTAAGATAAATACATTAGATACAGTAAAATTTGACAAATGCAAACAGCCATGGAGCCACCGCCAAAATCAAGATATAGAATTCCATGATCCAAAAAAATTCCTTTGTGCTGCCCTTCTGTACTCAGCTCCGCTCTCCACCCTCAGTGCCCCGGCAACCACTGATTTGTTTTCTGTTCCTCTTCTTCTGCCAAAAATGTCATATACATGGAATCACGTAGGATGTAGCCTCTTAAGTCTGGATTTATTTTCACATAGATTAATGCATTTGAGATTCTTCCATGTTCTTACTTGTATCAGTGGTTTAAGCACCGAATAGTATTCTGTTGTATGGACGATTACAGTTTGTTTATCCATTCACTAGTTAAAGGACATTGGGGTTACTTCCAATTTAGGGTGATTATTGATAAAATATGTAGGAGTAGGATTGTTCGGTGAATGCTTAACATACGTCTATTTGAAAAATGCTATTTTCTCAAAATGGCTGTACCATTTTGCATTTCCACCAGAAATACATCTGAATTTTAGTTTTGTCCCACAATCTCTTAAGCCATTCTAATGTCATTCTAATAGGTGTGTAGCAGCATCTCACTGTAATTTAAATTTGCATTTTCCTAAGACAAATGATCACCACTTCATGTACTTACTTGCCATCTGAATATCTTCCTTGGTTAAGTGTCTATTCAAACTGTTTCCCATTTTATATTGCAGAATTGTTTTGTTTTGGTTTTGGTTGTTTGTTTTGAGACAATGTGTCACTCTGTTACCCAGGCTGGAGTGCAGTGGTGCATGAGCAATTTCAGCTCACTGTAACCTCCGCCTCCTGGGTTCAAGAGATTCTCTTACCTCAACCTCCCAAGTAGCTGGGATTTTTTGTATTTTTAGTAGAGACAGAGTTCACCATGTTGGCCTGGCTGGCCTTGAACTCCTGACCTCAAGGGATCCACCTGCCTTGGCCTCCCAAAGTGCTGGAATTACAGGTGTTAGCCACTGTGCCTGGCCTGTATTGAGTTCTTTGTTTTTTTTATTGTTGAGTTTTGAAAATTCCTTGTTTTTTTGTTGAGACGGAGTCTCGCTTTGTTGCCCAGGCTGAAGTGTAGTGGCACAATCTCAGTTCACTGCAGCCTCTGCCTCCCAGGTCCAAGTGATTCTCCTGCCTCAGCCTCCTGAGTAGCTGGGACTCAGGTGTATGCCACTACGCCAAGCTAATTTTTTGTATTTTTAGTAGAGACGGGGTTTTGCCATGGTGGTCAGGATGGTCTCGATCTCCTGACCTCTTGATCCGCCTGCCTCAGCCTCCCAAAGAGGTGGGATTACAGGCATGAGCCACCGCACCTGGCTTTGAAAATTCTTTATATATTGTTGATACAAGTTTTTTTGTCGGACATGTGGTTTACAAGTATTTTCTAACGTCTGTGGCTTGCCTTTTTATTCACTTAGAAGTGTCTTCTACAGAACAGAATAGTTAAAATTTGGGTTAGCCCAACTTGTGTGGGGGCCTAAAGAACATTAGTGAGGGGAAATTTACTGGGGAGGGTTTCAGTTAAGGCACCTAGTCATTCACTTTGTGTGTGAGAAGTGGCCCAAGATAAGAATATACATTAAACCCAGGGACAGGAACAAAGGGTTTGGCTGGTTGGTCAGGGGCTTGGAAGGAGACAGCTTGGAAGATCAGAGAGGAGGATGTCTGGGGAAAAGCATGCGGTTGAGCCTATGAGTGGGACTGGAGTGGGAATCTCTTTGTACTACATGTTCACACCCAACAGAAAACATCCACTATAGAGAAGGCACAAGATAACCAAGCAGAGAAAATGACCTGGCCAGTTGCTGTCAGGCAGCCCTTGCAATCTGCCACCCCCAAGTTGGCACACTGGGTTCAGGACTGAATGGTTTCTGCAGCAGCAATGGAAGCTACGCATGAACCCCACACCATAGATTCCCACTTACCAAGGCCACATGTCCAACCTGCCAGCAGTGAGACCCAAGTTCAGTTCCCGATACAGCATATTCCTCAAGGAGACCAATCGGATACTTGGTGACAAGTTGATTTATCTTTAATCAAATATATTCTGGGCATATGTCTGCTTTTCTGCCCACCCTCCAGTATGGGAGGGTGTTTCACCAGAATGTTTATATTATGAACCTGAAATCTGTGTAATGTTGCTTCAGAACAAGAGACCCCATTCACATCAATGAGAGGTGGCCCAAGATGAGAATATACTTTAAACCCAGGGATAGTAACAAAGAGTTTGTGGCTGGGTAGTCAGGGGCTTGGAAGGAGACAGTTTGGAAGGTCATGACAAGACCACAGGGGATCCTTGTTGTCTCCTTTTTTCTTCTCATTCTAGATCCCCTTGCCCTCAGCCAACACCTCTACTGCTCAGTGGACACGTGACCATAGGTGTCCATAGGACCTCTCACATACTATAGAATCCGGAAGTGGCTGACCAGGGAGAGTGATACAATGATCTTCTGAAGGTGTAATTACATGCCAGTTTGAAGATGATACTCTGCCCAGAGAGGACCCTGAATTAATGACTATATGCTACAATGTCCCTGATCAGTGGGCTCTCTATGAGACAGGGAACCAACGGGTGAAAGTTAGATTGGCCCCACTTGCTTAGTTAGGAGTGACCAACTTGGAGACCCCTTCTTGTCCCCTCAGTCCTAGGCTTTGGGCCTCTAGAGATCCTAGTTGTCAAAGACAAGTGCTTCCACTATGAGGTTTATTATTAGTCCCATTAAACTTTCAGCCACAAATGCAGTCCAGTTACTAAGGGCTCCTTAGTAGGGAAACAATTAACACACCTAAGGGTAATTGAACTTACTCATAGGAAGGAAATACACTTATTTTATACAATTGAGTCAGGAAAGAATAAGTTAAACACCGGAGATATCTATTGTGGGTATCTCTTATTACCCCTGACAAAAATTTTTGGCTTGGCCAAACTTTAGTCAGGCTCCTAAGACTTCTCCTAGGCCCATCTGTGCACTTCCTTGTAAAATCCAGTTTTAGCAAAGTACCTGCCAAGTCTGTTTAGCAAGAAGTCCCCACTCTCAATATCCGATCAACCTGGAAAATCCGACCAACCTGGAGAGCTGATCCTGATCAATCTGATCAACCTGGAAAGCTGATCCTGTTCCTCATCTTCGACTTTCTCCCCAGGTGATGTCTGATCATCCTGCCCTGTCTTCAGCAAGAATCCTGTTCGGTTGGTTGAACCAGAGTCCCCCTAACCCCTCATGTTTCCTCTAAGTAGTTCCCCTCCACTGAGCCCCACCCTGCTCCTTAGCTATAAATTCCCACTTGCCCATGCTGCATTTGGAGTTGAGCCCAATCTCTCTGCCTTAATGCAAAATCTGATTGCAGTGGTTCCTATGCCTCTCTCAATGGTCCCGAATTAAGTCTGCCTGACCGTGCTTTAATAAATGTCATTGAATAATTTTTTCTTTAACACTCCCCTGTTCAGTGTTGATGGTAAATGGATAAGTGTAACTGCCAAAGTCTGAGAAGGGCCTGGTGACAAGGGACTCAGACCACCAGGGGGACAAGAGTCTGCATCACCCTGCAAGGTGAGCCACCTAGAGCAGCAGAGGTGTTGGCTAAGGACAAGGGGGATCTAGAATGAGAAGTAGAAAGGAGACAGTGAGGATCAGATGGGCCTTGCCATGAGCTGCAGGGGTGGCAAATGTAGTTCGTTCCACTAACCTTCCTCTTATAAGATTTTCCAGGAAATGAGACCAATTAGAATGCTAGAAGAGTTGTTGCCATATGGGGTGAATCTATAAAGCATGTGGATCTGTGTGGTGTAAGCACTGGCTGTGTTGGCTGCTGGCTGTGGCATGCAACCCACATTACCACATCTGCCAGGACAGAGCCATCCATATTTTTAGCCAGAAAGTGTTGAGATGTCAAGGACCCATAGCTGAATGCCTCTCTAGGAATTGCCCTTGGGAGAAGGAAGTTGTCTAACTCAAGTTATACCCCTGCCACAGGGCCAGTCCACATCCAATAACTAGTCAGTGGATTTAGGGCCCTCAAGGCCCTTGCATTATTTTGGGACAACTTTGAAGAGTCATTTCAGCTTCAGAGACCTTCCAGGGATTGGTGGGGGCCTCCATTGCTATCACATTATTTTTCCCTCTGCCCAATTCTGGGCTTTCTTCACTTCCTTATGAGTGTTGTTGCTGACAATTACCAGTGAATCTCCTATCTCCAAATCTCCATCAGATTTCCTGGGAAACCCCATCTAAGCCACCTACATACGTCTGCTCCCATTAGTTGAGTTAGCTGGTGCTTACCAGCCTCTTATACTTATTATTGTAATTATTATAATTGTATTAAATATAACATAAACAAATTAAGTATGCATACAGAAGATGATTTTTGTTTCTATACAAATCAAGAATGATGCTTTGGGAAGACACCACGATGATAAATTGCTAAGAATAGTTTCTGTTTAATTGTCTGTGGCAGTTTCTCATAAAGAAAGACTTGGAGTTGGGGCCAGGCACAGTGGCTCATGCCTGTAATCCCAGCACTTTGGGAGGCTGAGGCAGGCAGATACCTTGAGGTCAGGGGTTCGAGACCATCCTGGCCAACACGGTGACCCAGTCTCTACTAAAAATATAAAAATTAGCCGGGTGTGGTGGTGGCAGGCACCTGTAATCCTAGCTACCCAGGAGGCTGAGGCAGAAAATTGCTTGAACCCGGGAGGTGGAGGTTGCAGTGAGCCAAGATCGTACCACTGCACTCCAGCCTGGGCGACAGAGCGAGACTCCATCTCAAAAAAAAAAAAAAAAGAAAGACTTGAAATTGGAAAGAACAATATGGTGTCTAGGTGTTTAATGTATGCTTCCTGTTTGATTGATGTAGAATTTAGGATGGAATGTAATTTCTTACCTGTAATTATAATTTCTGTTTTTTTATTTTTGAGAAATCTATTACTTTTATAAACATGTTTATTGTAAAAAACTCAAAATAACTTAGCAAATAGAAAATAAAAATTATCTGTAATCCAATAATCCACAGGCAACCTCTATTAACATTTCAATGAATAGCCTTCTTAACATCATTTGTTTAAAATATGAAAAAAGATATACACATACAATGTCAAATAAATGGATGTGTTATACATATAAATAGATACACATTACATCCCATATACATGTATGTATTGCTATATATCATATAATCAAATATGTCAAATAAATGCATTGTATATATTACTATATATAGATATTACACGTTATATAAATATATTTGTATATAAAATACATCAATTTATTTGACATTAGATGCTTATTGCTTTCTTATATTTTTTGTAGCAAGTCTTGTGTCCTCAACTATGAATCTTACTTATTTTCCTCTTCTGAAGCCATGAATATAAACGATACAATACTATTAACTTAAGAAAAACCACTGTATTCTCTGGAAACCACATGAGGCAAATTATATTATATTACTAATGGGATGTATTTTTATTACCTAACTAAAAGAGAATCATAAAATTATTATTTTTTGGATGTTGCAGCTGTAAATCAGTGGTTTAATCATGAAACAGAAAATACCAGATAAAGCTAAGATCTCATATTAGCATTAGGTTCATCAGCAGCAAAGTCATGGAAACCTTTATGAAACTGTTGGTAAAGCAAAAATAAATCAACTTTTTGTATAAATAAAATTATGAGGAGAGATTAACCAAAAATTAAAAAAATAATTTTCCTTCCAATAAAAATCAAACCAACAAATGTTTATGACTGATCTACTCTATGCAAGGCAGTTTTCCTCTAAGTTTCCTTTGTAACTATTCTCAATTAGGTGTGCTTTCAGGACTTTGAATATTCATTTATTTATTTAGAGACAGAGTTTTGCCCTTGTTGCCCCGGCTGGAGTGCAATGGTGTGATCTCGGCTCACCACAACTTTTACCTCCCAGGTTCAAGCAATTTTTGTGCCTCAGCCTCCCGAGTAGCTGGGATTACAGTCATGCGCCACCACACTCGGCTAATTTTTTGTGCTTTTAGCACAGACAGGGTTTCTCCATGTTGGTCAGGCTAGTCTTGAACTCCCAACCTCAGGTAATCAGCTCACCTTGGCCACCCAAGGTGCTGGGATTACAGGCTGAGCCACCGCTCCTGGCCAGGACTTCGAAGTTTTAACCTGAAAAAAGTCAAAGTGGTTTTTCTTAGTCTTTATAATATTGGGACTGAAACATGCAGAAGTAGTAGTAGGAAAAGCTAAATGCATGTTGCTTACCATTAGTCGTGTCTTCGAAAGCAAAAACTTTGCATTTGGATAGGATCATCTCCAAACACCGAAACTTATCAAACTGTTAACAACAACAAAAAGTAACCTGACCTTTGTGGCACTTCTATAACCTTCACTATTTTCTTTAACTCTCCATGGTCCCCCCATGAAAATGTTTACACTGTGATGTATTTCATAACCCTTCGTGGTGCTTAGAGCTATAGGTTATTTGCTTTGTAAAGTCTATTTCCATTTTAATCTATGGCATGCTTTGCTATCGTTCACATTTCAATTTCCAAGGACTCTTGGCAGTGTCTCTGTGCAATCTTAAAAACTAAAACAGTGGAAAGTAAAAACGGATATTAATCTTGGTTGACAGTAACAATAAGAAGGCAATAAATTGAAAGAGAAACAGAATGGTCTTAGTTTGAGGTAAAATGCACCTAGTTTGAAGCCTGATTCTGGACATTATTAGTTGAGTAATTAGGACAAGTTTAATCTCTCTTAGCCTCAGTTTCTTCTTCTGTAAAAAGGGATGCCTTATTTGGTCAGAGTAAGCATAAGAGATAATGTGTGTCAAAATTGTTATCTAACTGGTGTTTAACAACTGGCAGCTTTTATCAAAGACAAACATAATCAATGAATATCCGGATTCTTTATATTTGTTCTTGCTTATTGTTCGAATAATTTAAACAACTAAGAGGAGATCCTCTATTAAGACATAAACAATTATTTACAACATGTCATCATCATCTATAATATCTATTTCCTCCTAGTCTTTAAGTTGTTACTGTTCTGTAAATCCGCATGAAGAAAGCCTGATGACATCTAGTAATTTGGGTACTATCAACAAGTGTTACAGCCTGTAAGCATTTAGTGCTTAAAATCTACTTGTCTTTTTTTAATAATTATTTTGATGCAGGTACATAAATATGATGGGACCAAACATTTTAAACACTATGTAGCTTTAAAAATCTTCTCTAGGAAATATAATCTTCCTCAGTAGCAGCAACCCGATAGAACTTAATTTTGTCACTAATCCTATCTCAGGATCGTTCTGTTAACTTGTAATCATTTAAGTAATACACTATCTTTCACTTACAGCTCAGCCTCTAGCACTTCCTCTTTTCCTTGCTCTTCTCCCAGATGTCATGGGGATCAATGGAGGTTAGTGGTTGAGATCAGCTTACATGATTTCTTGATTGGGAGGGAGAAGGGGACATACAATAAAGACACTCCAGGTATCAATCCATTAAGAAGCCAATAAGCATCTTTAGTCTCCGTGGCCCCAGGATTTACAATACCCATGTTTCCCAGAACAATAATTTAAAGACAGAAAGTTATTTATTTTACCAAAGTATTTTTGGGGTGGAGGGGGAGGGTGGAAATCTCTTCTAATTCAATAAACCAGTTTACTTATTTAAAGTGAATCATTTTCTTTTTTTGTCCATGAGGCATTTTATTTGTAAATATATATATTACATCCCTAGAAAAAGAATCCCAGGATTTTCCCTCCTGTGTGTTTTTGTCTTGCTTCTTCACGGTCCCTGATGCCAGCTGAGGTTGTCAGTGCAATGAAACCAAACTGGCGGGATGGAAGCAGATTATTCTGCCATTTTTCTAGAGCTTTGAGTTGCACATCAAATCTGGGGCTGATCACGCCACACTTGTTTAGCCTGCCTGTGAGGTTCACAACAATTTTCCCAGCTCTGTAATCATCAATGATTTCAAATTCACCAACGTAACCATGCTTCATCATCACAGTGAGAAACCGGAAGATGACTTTGGAGCACAGCCTAATCACCTGGCGTTTGCCTCTTTTTCCGGCATTATTGATGCTCTTGAGAGCTTCAGCCAGGACATTCATGTGCACTACTGTGGCGGCGCCGAAAGATGGCGGAAAGAGAAAGTGAATAATTTTTTTTTTTTT
>NW_022436946.1:11087039-11115488 GCF_009761245.1 Sapajus apella | reverse complement strand
CGCCGCAAGAAGGCGGAAAGAGCAAGTGAATAATTTTCTTTTGTTGCTGACACTGAGTAAAAATCATTTTTTTTTTTTTTCTTTTTTTACACTGCACCCCAGGGGCACAATCTCCCCTCACGGCAACCTCCGCCTCCCAGGTTCAAGCGATTCTTCTGCCTTATCCCCAAATAGCTGGGACTAAAGGTGCACGCCACCACACCCGACTTATTTTTGTGTTTTTAGTAGAGCCGGAGTTTTGCCATATTGGCCAGGCTGGTCTCGAACTCCTGACCTCAGATGATCCCCCTGCCTCAGCCTCCCAAAGTGCTGGGATTACAGGTGTGAGCCACCGTGCCTGGCCTAAAGTGAATCATTTTCAAAGGATTATTTGTGAGGGGAAAACAATCATTAAGATAACCATTATTATGTGCAAAGAGAGAAAGAGAAATAGAGAAATGCAGCTACCAAGTCAAAATAAAATTTCCCTTAAGTTGCTTGAAAACCAAAATGATGTTTGTTATTTGGTTAGTTCAGCTTAGTGTTTGTTGTTGATGGTTGTATTTGTAGAGTTGAGGAACCTTCAAAAACAAAAATAAATAATTGCTTAAATTTCCTACCTTACTCTGCAGGCTGCAACATATCGTGATCTTACGATGTTGGTCTCTCCCACCTAACTCAGGACATGCTCCCTAATTAGGTCACTTCCAGTGACCTGACGGAGGAGCAGTTACTGTGATTTCATTGTAACAGTGCCCATCAGTAATTGTTTTCCACAAATCTAGTATCAGATTTTACTCTTTTTTTGAACAGAATTTCCCAACTAACTTCTTTCCTCCTCCTTTGTTCCCTCCTTTTTTCTTTGCTTCCTCCTTCTCTCTTCCCCCATCCCTTTTACTCATCATTTATTAAATATTTACTGTATGTTAGACACTGCTAAATTTGAAGATTAAAAAAAAACATTTCTTGCCTTTAAATAGCAGAGAAGCATATGATGGTGACATTCACTATGAGTAAACAAGTAATTACAATATGGCATGGTGCGTGGTCTACTAGAGAGAAACAGAGTACTCTTAGAATATACAGAAAAGTTGTCCTGCGCAGACCTGGAATGGTGAGAAGTAGGTCAGTTTCATCTTTTGACTCCTCCTTCCGGAAGGAACTGCAGGATGACTATCTATATATACTCTGACACATTAAACAGGACATGTGAGAGTTAACAAGATTAAAGTGATGACATTTCACATTGGGTCACTGAAGATGGGGAAGTGGAGAATAGAACTAGAGGTGGCCTTGGAAGCAAAGGGAAATGGAACAGAGTGAGAAAAATGGACAGAAGGATGAAAGAAAGAGAAAAGCAAAACAATATTCCCGCAACACAAATCCTTATGCTGACCAGACTGAGCCTTAGCAAAGTGATTGATTCTCCACACCAGTCAGACCCCAGAACCTATGTGACAGTTTCTTTTTTGTAGTTTCTGCCCCACTGCCTTCATCATTTCGGTAAAAAATGATTTTGGGAAATAAGCATTATTTATTCCATACTTCTAGCTCTGCTCTAGTTAGCTCAAGTAGAGTTGAATTACAAGGCAAATGCCCGGCGTCTATAGTCTATAATCCTAGCTACTCGGGAGGCTGAGGCCCAAGAATCACTTGAACCTGGGAGGTGGAGATTGCAGTGAGCCGAGAATGTGCCACTGCATTCCAGCCTGGGGAAAAGAGTATAAAGTCTTAAAGACAAAAAAAAAAAAAAAAAAAAAAAAAAAAAAAAAAAGACAACTGACTTTGGAATAAAACACTCATCACTTAATTTTTCTACACCAAAGTACTTTTCTGCCTATTTGCTTTTGTTTTTCTCCTAGTTCTCAGGACCTTCACTGATATACATTCATTGAAGGTTTCAATACATTTTTGAATCCCCAAAAGGTTGGAGAATCCCAACTAATGTTTCAAGATGTATTGAAAGAGTAAATGAATGTTTATTAGGTGACTCACACCTGTAATCTCAGCACTTTGGAAGGCTGAGGCAGGTGGATCACTTGAGGTCAGGAGTTCGAGACCAGACTGGCCAATATGGTGAAACCTTGTCTTTACTGAAAATACAAAAATTAGCCAGGTGGGGTGCACCTGTAATCCCAGCTACTCAGGAGGCTGAGGCATGAGAATTGCTTTGGCCTGGGAGGTGGAGGTTGCAGTGAGATGAGATTGCATCACTGCACTCTAGCCTGAGCGACAGAGCGTGACTCTGTCTCAAAAATAATAATAATAAATAAAATGTATATCAATAAACTCTTCAGTCCCCAAAAGTTATCTGAGATGCTAGAAATTTTAAGGCAGCCTGGGGCTTTGAACATATGTATACATTCCTACCATGAAAACAGTTTGGTCAATTTAATTCATTTCACAAATATTTATTGAGCATTTATTATGTGTTTTGTGTTTTGTTTGTCTGATTGTTTTTGCCTAATACCAGTGCTCATAATACTATGTGTTAATAACTACTAGATGCTGAGAACAGAAGGCCAAATAACATGATCCCTGCCATTGAGGAACTTATAATACAGTGGAGAAGACAAATGCATGCTATTGAACTTTTCTCTGGGTTGCATTTCCTATCTATGCAGCTCCCCACCCCTGCTTCCAGCTCTGAGTCCTAACTTGGTTTGTTCCTGGTTTGGGGATGTCTGGTTCCCCACTAAAGGCCTTATATCCCCTTTCATGTGAACATTTTACAGTAGCTTATGAACTTTCAGACTGCTTCCTGTGGAAACCTGTCTTCCCTTGCTTGTCTGCAGTAGAAAGATGGAATGCCAATGTTTCACCTCACTGTCAGGGAGGATGTGGAGTTAAGCTCTCCCTTCAGTTTTTAATTAGTAAACTGATTTCTAAATTATCAAGATCTATTGTGAAAGTGTCACAGGCAGAAAAGGCAACATGAAGGAAGACAAGCTATGCCTCAGAGGCACTTCTTACATGGCAGCGGCAAGAGAAAATGAGGAATAAGCAAAAGCAGGGTTTACCCCTGATAAACCCATCAGATCTCATGACGCTTATTCACTATCACGAGAACAGCACAGGAAAGATTGGCCTCCAGGATTCAATTACTTCCCACTGCGTCCCTCCCACAACATGATGGAATTCTGGGAGATACAACTCAAGTTGAGATTTAGGTGGGGACACACCCATACCATATCAGCCATCCTGCATAATTTTGACGTTTTCTGCTCCTATAGCCTCTGTGTTTCCTGCCCAGTGAAGCCCCAGCTTACCTTGTCCTCCTTGGTCAGCGTCCTAATCAGGCTAAGTTCTCCCTCCATTTCCCCAAAGGGAAGGGAGAGATTCAGGCTCTATCCCTGAGCTTTAGGACAAAGTCAAGGTTATCTGTACCACTACCCCGTTTCCAGTTAAGCCTACCTGTAGGGTCCACCTGTCAAGTTCCTTTGAGTTACTATGCTCATTAGTTTCCTGATCCATACTTGCTTTCTAGCAATTTCTGAAGAAGAGCTTCGTGCACTCTGCTGTACAGGTAGAAAACCAGGCTGTGAGTAAGCTGCTCTGGTACACAAGAACAAGAGCTCAAACTTGTGGGCTTAAGACACACTCTTACTTATCCCCTAGAGCACCTGATATTATTTGAAAGGGCATCTTTGCAAGTCCTGGAATGTCTTGTCCAGTTGAAGAGGCAGCCGAGGGGGTTCCTATATACACCATATTAGCTAAATAGAAAATTGGGTTACCATGTCTGTGTAAGATCCGAAGTTCCTGCTGTGACAGCATGGCCATTTCCTTCAGCTTCCTGGATCCCTAAAACATGCAAGACAGTACAAGGAACACGGCACCAACTTTCCTGTGTTGGACCTAGGCTGTAACAATCAATCCCACCCACCAATCCCATAACAGTCTGCCTGGCCTTACCCTAGACCAGGTGTCTCCCAAGGCCTGGGCAAGCAAAGTTTATCTTTTTTAATTTTATTTTTGAGACAGGGTATTGCTCTCTCACATAGGCTGGAGTATAGCGGTGTGATCACGACTCACTGCAGCCTCAACCTCCCAGTCTCAAGCAATCCTCCTATCTCAGCCTTCCAAGTCGATGAGACTACAGTCACATACTGCTACACCTGGCTAATTTTAAATTTTTTGTAGGGACAGGGGTCTCATTCACTGTGTTGCCCAGGTTGATTTCAAACTCTTGATCTCAAGCAGTACACCCACCTTGGCCTCCCTAAGGGCTGGGATTATAGGTGTGAGGCTAGGTTCATCATTTAATCACAAAGTACACAATAATAATGGCTACCATTTATTGAATAATTGCTTTGAAGGTCACGGTACACTTAAGCCTTAAGAGTACCATATACAGAAGGTGTTATTATTCCCATTTTGTAAATGAGGGATATGGGAAATTGAGCCCAAGGACACACATTAAGTGGTAGAGCTGGAATTTTATTAATGGCCTGTTAGGCACCAGAGTGTGTGCTTTAACATTTCCAAAGTGTTGGATAAAAGCATCAGCTTCTCTGGACCTACTTTTTCTTGTTGGGAAAAAAACCAAAAAACTTTTTAATAATAAAAACTTGAAGAGAATAAAAAAGCTACAGTAAACTTTTAGCTTGAAACATTTAGCTTACTTGATAGCAGGAATAAGGACATCGACACATTTTATATGTCTTAAAACAATATCTATAAATGGCAAAATAGCACAGTAAGTTATTATATTTCATTTAAGAATGATAAGTAAGTATGTAAGTATGATGAAAGTTAATTCAATAGTATAGATCCATTGGGAGGGAGCATATGATGAATTAAATATTACCATACAGCAAATTTGAGGTGTTTTTCAATATGTCATTTGGCAGTGGCTTATTGGAAAATTATGGGCCACAAATAAAACTGATGCAAATATACAATGATATACAATCAATTAATAATGATGTACTTAAAGTCATTTATAATTCATTATAAACATAGTTAAATAGACATTTTGATCATTAAAAAGTATTATAAGAGTAACTGAAAACAATAATTATCAGGATAATACTGATATCTCACTGATAACAAAATGACCTGTTTGGAATGGTCAGAGTTCCAACTCTATGCCTGTGGAAATGCAAATAGGTGCATGGCAGCCAGGATTCTTTTTTTTTTTTTTTTTTGAGATGAAGTCTTGCTCTGTTTCCCATGCTATCGTGCAGTAGTACAATCCAGGCCCACTGAAACTTTGATCTCCTGGGCTCAAGGGCTCTTCCAAACCTCAGCCTCTCAAGTAGCTAGGAATTCAGGTGCACTCCAACAATCCAGGTTATTTTTTTTTCTTAATTTTTTGGAGAGATAGAATCGCATTATGATGTCCAGGCTGGTCTCAAACTCCTGGGCTCAAGCAATTCTCCTGCCTTGGCCTCCCAGAGGGCTGGGACTGTAGACGTAAACCACTGCACTCAGCCAGCAACTGGTATTCTTAGTAGAAGATCTTTCGTAAGAAAGATTTATCAGATCTATCCACACAAATGGCTGCCTCACCCCATATATATTCAAGGCATCTCTAGCCTTAATTGGTTTGCAAATTAGCTTGGATTTAGCTAGCTATCAGAGGTTCTCTACTCTTGAGAGGGACAGAACAATAGTTTAACAGCCTGACATAACCTTCTGCAGATCATTGTAAAGTATTGAGAAGAGATAATTTAATAAGGGACTTAGGCAATTTTAGGTCAAGCATTATCTAGTAGATATCAGAGAGTGAATGGTCCTAGACATCAGACTAAAAACCCCTTACTAGGGAGAAAAAGTAACTTATTAAGTTTACAGCAGGTACTCAATAAATATTTGTTTAATAAATAGTTGTTTAATGGTTATAATTATCCCTGACAAACATAACTGAACTGCCAAAATACTAGTATTAAATTTTTGCATTACTATAACATACCTACTCATCTTCCTTCTTTTCGCTCATAAGCTTTAAATCTTATTAATGTGGCCGGGCGCGGTGGCTCAAGCCTGTAATCCCAGCACCTTGGGAGGCCGAGGTGGGTGGATCACGAGGTCAAGAGATCGAGACCCTCCTGGTCAACATGGTGAAACCCCATCTCTACTAAAAATACAAAAAATTAGCTGGGCATGGTGGCGCGTGCCTGTAATCCCAGCTACTCAGGAGGCTGAGGCAGGAGAATTGCCTGAACCCAGGAGGCAGAGGTTACGGTGAGCAGAGATCGCGGCATTGCACTCCAGCCTGGGTAACAAGAGCGAAACTCCGTCTCAAAAAAAAAAAAAAAAAAAAAAAATCTTATTAATGTGCTAGGAATTAGGTTAACCTCTAGGAAATCCAAGTTATTCTGTTTTTAATTCTATGATTATTAAAACTACTTTGGTGAAAACAGTCTGATTTTGCATGTACGACAATGCTGTTTATAGATCGTAGATGACCCTAGGTGGATAATGTATAATTTTTCATACAGTTGAAGTTCTTACTATATAGTAATATGGATGTTTCAAAGACAATCTTCTGGCTGTGTGCAGTGGCTCACACCTGTAATCCCAGCACTGTGGGAGGCCAGGGTGGGTGAATCACTTCAGCCCAGGAGTTTGAAACCAGGCTAGCCAACATAGCGGAAACCCTGTCACTACCAAAAAAAAAAAAAAAAAAAAAATTAGCTGGGTGTGGTGGAATGCACCTAGAGTCCCAGCTACTCAGGAGGCTGAGGTGGGAGGATCACTTAAGCCTGAGGATCACTTAAGCCCAGGAAGCAAAGGTTGTAGTGAGCTGAAATCGCACCACTGCACTCCAGCTTGGGCAACAGAGTGAGACCTTGTTTCAATAAATAGATAATAAATAAATAAAGACAATCTTCTATACACTTGGTTAACATTAATCAGTCTTCTTGATCTGTGTCATATGTGAAGGAGCACCCCAAAGGCACCTAAATACTTAGAAAAGAAAGCCATCTAGAAACATCTAGATGTTTGAATTTTTAAATTGAAATCTAAATGTTTGAGTGATAACCTGTCAAACCCAATTGAACTTCATAAGCCCAAGGAAGGTAATCAGCTATTTTAAGGAAGTTTGTGGCAATGAAAACCATGTTGTGTTTAAGAAATCAGTGAAGAAATTGGAATTAGTTCTAGAAAAAAAAAATCTCTATCAAAGAATTCCAGCGGCTTATTTAGAACACTCTAAACAGCTTTAATCAACACTGCTAAGACCAAGCAGAAAAGAATGTGGTCTATGTTCCTCCCACACGTTTTTATTGTTTTATCCCTTAATTAAATATATAGAAAAGACTGCCAAAAGACCTAAGAAGTTTACTCTTGTAGATCCTTTAAATTTATGTTCACAAAATATCAACCTATAATTCCGTTGTCTCTGTAATTTCTCTCAGAAAGAGTTAATAAATGTGTATTATGACCCATTTACTAATAACTGATAGCTAAAAGGCAGCTGTTATGAAGGATTTTACATGCAATTAATGATATTCAAAATTCACATCATATTGGAAATTAGAATATCAACAAAACTTGTAGTGATTGCTTGCCACTTTAGCCCATTAAAAATGTATACAACTAGTTTCTACAAATTTTAGTGGCTTCTTCAGTTGGGTATGATCCAGAGACAGCATGGGCAGAGAAATTAGACACTGATCTCACTAAAAAGACAATGGAAATGGAATATAAATGCAGGTAATTAAATGTGTTCAATACATACTAAATTTTAAAACATTACCTCTTCCCTAGAAATTTGTCTAAATTTTGGTGAAAATTTAAAAAGATATTTGGTCTATAATGGCTAAGATAATTGATTCATACCTTTTTTTTTTTTTTTTTTTTTTTTGGGGGTCTTCCCCCGTTGCCCAGGCTGGAGGGCAATGGTGCAATATCGGTTCACTGCAACCTCCACCTCCGGGTTCAATCGATTCTCCTGCCTCAGCCTCCCGACTAGCTGGGACTACAGGGGCATGCCACCATGCCTGGCTAATTTTTATATTTTTAGCAGAGATGGGGTTTCACTATGTTGGCTAGCCTGGTCTTGAACTCCTGACCTCATGATCTGCCTGCCTCGGCCTTTCAAAGTGCTAAGATTGCAGGCGTGAGCTATGGTACCCGGCCTGATAATTGATTTATACATCTAATCTTTCATTTCAAATAGCTCTGAGAAGGGTCAAGAGGTTAGATAGTCAACCCTCAAGTCTATTCAACCAGTTATTGAGCACCACTCTGTGCCAGGCATGGGGCCAAGCATTGCAAAGACACAAAATGAATAAGACACTGTCCACCCTCAGAACGTTACTCTGCTAAGGGGAAATGACTATGGTACGAGTTCCAACAGAAGCCTAAATAAATGTTATTTAAGACAACACATTTAGCACCTTTGTCTTCTAAGAAGGTTGTCATAATTCACATCCCTGAGAAAATAAGTTGCTATAAAGCTTACTTTCACTGATAGAGAATTAGTGCTGAAGACAGGCAAGAAAAAAGAAGAAAGAAAAATGAAATAAAGAGAAAAAAGACAAATTATAAAGCCTCTGCTAGGTCTTCCAAGCTGCCCAAGGGTCAGAGGCAAAAGTGTTTGGTTTTGTTTGTTTTTGTTTTCCCAGCAGAACGCATTAATGAGGCTTTGGATTTTGGACTAGAAAACTAAACTGCTCTGCCTAACAAAGGCGAGACCTGGAGGTTCTGGTGCCTGAGGAGTAGGAACTTGGAAACAGACAGGGAGAGGTGAGGACAGCACTTGGCAGCAGGTAGGACGCTGGAGCTGGGAGGAGCAGGGGCCTGAGCAAGTCCACAGGTGGTGCAGTCGAAGGGATTTGAAATAGGACAGCTCTCTTTCTCTCCCTCTTTCTCTCTTCTTTCTTTTCTTTTCCTTTCTTTCTTTCTTTCTTTCTTTCTCTTTCTTTCTTTCTTTCTTTTTCTTCTTTCTTTCCTTCTTTTTTCTTTCTTTCCTTCTCTCTCTCTCTCTTTCTTTCTTTCTTCTTTCTTTCCTTCTTTTTTCTTTCTTTCCTTCTCTTTCTTTCTTTCTTTCTTTCTTTCTTTCTTTCTTTCTTTCTTTCTCTCTCTCTCTCTTTCTTTCTTTCTTTCTTTTTCTTTCTCTTTCTTTCTCTCTTTCTCCCTCCCTTCCTTCCTTCCTTCTTTTTTTTGAGACAAGGTCTCACTCTGTGGCCCAGGCTGGAGTGCAGTGGTGCAATCACAGCTCACTGCAACCTCAACCTCCTGGGTTTAAGAGATCCACTCACCTCAGCCTCCCAAAGTGCTGGGATTACAGGTGTGAGCCACTGCGCCTGGCTGAAACAGGACATCTCATATTCCATTATGAGTTGTTTGTTTTGCTTTAATGTAAATTGCCTTCATCCGTAAACCTTTGGGAAACTGACATTCACCACACATGGCCAAATGCTAGTTTTTTGTTTGTTTTATTTTGTTTCGTTTTGTTTTGTTTGAGATGGAGTCTCGCTCTGTTGCCCAGGCTGGAGTGCAGAGGCGTGATCTCAGCTTATTGCAACCTCTGTCTCTCAGGTGCAAATGATTCTCCTGCCTCAGCCTCCTGAATAGCCCGGATTACAGGGGACTGTCACCACACTCAGCTAATTTTTGTATTTTTTGGTAGAGACAGGTTTTCTCCATGTTGGCCAGGCTGGTCTCGAACTCCTGACCTCAGTTGATCTGCCCACTTCGACCTCCCAAAGTGCTGGAATTACAGGCTTAAGCCACTGAGCTCATCCCAAATGTTAGTTGTTTTATTGGGTGGGTGGGGGGAGGTTGTGATGGGGAATAAATTAAGAAATGGAGCTCTTCCATGCTGATTTTTTTGGGGAAATTGTTGAACATCGTGAAATGTGAGACATAACTGGAATTAGAGAACTCAGAACCAGCAGAAAGCATGAGAACATACATCCCAAGAATTTCCAAAAATGTAAGGAATAGCATTGAACTTCCTAGAGGATATGGAACCACGAAGTTGAATACAGTCAATGCGAGGGTGACATTTGCATTATATAAAGTGGTATGAGATGAGAGGCTAAGGCAGGAGAATCACTTGAACCCAGGAGGCAGAGGTTGCAATGATCCAAGACTATGCGACTGCACTCCTGCTTGGGTGACAGAGGGAAACTCCATCTCAAAAAAAAAAAATAAATAAAAGAGGGGGACATGAGATACCTGTTCCAAAAGAAGTTGAGAATGCTGTAAAACTCCCAGGAGGGGCATATGACACCAAGGGGGATGGCAGAAGGAAGAGGAGCAGGGCTGGGTATACTTTGTATATTAGTTCATTTCTCTTCAAACCCTTTTGCAATGAGGAAGGACGCTTTAAATAAGAAACACAATTTTGGCTGGGCCCGGTGGCTCACGCCTGTAATGCCAGCACTTTGGATTTGGTGGATCATGAGGTCAGGAGTTCAAGACCAGCCTGGCCAACATAATGAAACCCTGTCTCTGCTAAAAATACAAAAATTAGCCAAGCATGGTGGCCCATGCCTGTAGTTCCAGCTACTTGGGAGGCTGAGGCAGGAGAATTGCTTGAACCTGGGAGGTGGAGATTGCAGTGAGCTGAGATCATGCCACTGCACTCCAGCTTGGGCAACAGAGTAAAACTTCATCTCCAAGAAAAAGAAACACAATTTTGTTTCTCCATTACAATAACTCTGCAAGCAAATTTCATTATCTCTAATTTTTAGAATAGAAAACTGAGGCCCATAGAGGTTTGTAATTTTTCCAAGAACACATACAAACAGAACTACAACCAGCCTGAGTGACTGGGTCACCTCTGCTTTGTACATACACATGGAGCTTTATGCCAGAGCTGGCATTGAAGTTTGGCCTTGGATTTCAGTAGGCGAAGGTAGGTTGGGAGGGGAGGACTCAGCAGGCAGAGAGAACAATCAGAGCAAAGGCAGGAAGGCAAGAAGGGACTAAATAAACATTGACAGAACAAAACTGATCTCCACCCCATGCCCTCACTACACTCTGTACCAGATGCAGGAATAGGATGTAGGGCAGTTTGATAGAACCTCGGTTTATCACAGATGGCACTGGAGGGTCAGGACTCTGGAAGGTAATAGTAGTCAAGTTGCAGAAGGTTTTAAAAGACAGTGAAAAGCTTATATTTGATTTAATAGACCATGTGGATACTTTGAAGGTTTGGAAGCTGCACTTTCAGAAAATTAACCCAGCATTAGACTGAAGGGTGGTCCAGAACAGAGCGTCTTACACTTCATATAATGTGGACTTTTGTATTTCTAAGTCTAACATTTGTATTTCTCTCTCTTTTTTTTTTTGAGATGGAATCTCACTTTGTCACCCAGGCTGGAGTGCAGTGGCGCCATCTTGGCTCACTGCAACCTCTCCCTCCTGGGTTCAAGTGATTCTCCTGCCACAGCCTCCTGAGTAGCTGGGATTATAGGTGCATGCCACCACGACAAGCTAATTTTTGTATTTTTAGTAGAGATGGGGTTTCACCATTTTGGTCAGGCTGGTCTCAAACTCTGACCTGGTGATCTGCCTGCCTCGACCTCCCAAAGTGCTGGGATTATAGCCATGAGCCACCACGCCCAGCCTGACATTCTGCATTTCTAAGAAGCTCTCTATCAATTCTGACACAAGGAAGCTGGAATGGGCTTAGGAGACTTAAATTTAGAGCTGCAAGGACTTTGTTTAGGGCCTCAGGGCAAGAAAGGAACTAGTGAAGGAGGGAAGTTCAAGTGATTCTCCTGCTTCAGCCTCTCTAGTAGCTGGGACTACAGATGTGCGCCACAAAGCTGGCTACATTTTGTATTTTTAGTAGAGACAGGGTTTCACCATGTTGGCCAGGCTGGTCTCAAACTCCTGAACTCAAGCGATCCACCAGCCTCGGCTTCCCAAAGTGCTGGGATTACAGGAGTGAGCCACTGTGCCCGGCCCTCGGTACTTCTTTTTAAGCTTGGCAGGTGATCCTAATGGGTAGTCAGATTAGTTGCCACTGCAAAGCTTTGTGACATCAACCCCTTCCACTCTAGGCTTTGTAAACTCCCTAGTCAACACCTTGGATATCTGGATAGAAATTGTGTTTCTTGGTGCCCTCCTTGACCCCTGACTCCACTGTGATCAACACAGCTGCCTGTCTGGCTGCTCTTTGCACCTAGCACTTAAGCCCTCATGACTGAATTTAATGATCTGGAAATTTTATTCTCAGTTGGCAGCACTGACCATTTGGCCAAAGCTCAGTAAAGGATAATATAGCCTCTCTAACTGGAGCTACAACAAAGACTCCGAAAAAAGAAAGTGGAAGGACTGTATACTGAATGAAAGACATTTGTAAAAAAGAAGGCTGAACCACGGGTGGGGTGACTAGGTGTTCCAAATTGAGCAGGGTTGTCCTAGATTTTGGGTTTTTGATTGATTATTTTGGGGTAATAGTTTAGATTTCTTATTAGAAGATTAGGAGGGCTAGAACAAAGGTTATTTGTAAATTTGAAAGCAGTGGATGAATTGGAAAAATAAATAGTGGCTATCATCTTAGAGTTCTTAGCAATTTTCCAGATTTTGTTTCTCTTTCTTTCTTTTTTTTTTTTTTTTTTTAACTCTCTATAACAACTCTGTCCAGTAGAACTTTGAGACAGTAGAAAATTTCTGTGCTATCCAATACAGTTGTCATTAATCCCCTGTGGCAATTGAGCACTTGAAATGTGGTTAGTGTGACTGAGGACCTGAATTTTTTTTTTTTTTTTTTTTTTTTTTTTTTTTTTTTTTTGAGACGGAGTTTCACTCATGTTACCCAGGCTGGAGTGCAATGGTGCGATCTCGGCTCACCGCAACCTCCGCCTCCTGGGTTCAGGCAATTCTCCTGCCTCAGCCTCCTGAGTAGTTGGGATTACAGGCACGCACCACCATGCCCAGCTAATTTTTTGTATTTTTAGTAGAGACGGGGTTTCACCATGTTGACCAGGATGGTCTCGATCTTTTGACCTCGTGATCCACCCGCCTCTGCCTCCCAAAGTGCTGGGATTACAGAGGACCTGAATTTTTAATATTATTTTATTTTAACTAATTTAAGTATAAATGAAAATTAGAGTCAGCTGTGATGTATCTCACCTGTAGTCCCAGTTACTCAGGAGGCTAAGATGGGAGGATCGCTTGAGGCTAGAGTTTGAGACCAACCTGGGCAACATAACAAGACTCTGTCTCTAAAAAATTAATAAGAAATGAAAAAGAAAATATCCACGTGGGTCTGGTAACTACTTATTGAACAAAGTAGACTTATAAAGTTGCTGTTATCTCTGTTAGACATACGTAGGGGCGACTCCTCTCCCATAGCTCCTTCACAGAGAAACTATCTCATGCACCTCTTTTGGAAGGAGCAGTCCTAGTAGTGGGCATAGCAGATCTGATGGGGGTAAGGGAGTGTGACTAGTAATCCATCTAAAGTAGATCAGTTAGGTTCTCTCTTTAAATAATCTGGAGGCCCAGCATGGTGGCTCATGCTATAATCTGAACATTTTGGGAGGCCACGGTGAGAGCATTACTTGAACCCAGGAGTTCAAGACCAGCCTGAGCCACATAGTAAGTCCTCATTTCTACCAAAAATTAAAAATTAGCCAGGCATGGTGGTGCACCTGTAGTCTTAGCTACTCAGGAGGCTGAGGCAGGAGGACTGCTTGAGCCCAGGGCTGCAGTGAACTATGATTGTGCCGTTGCATTCCAACTTGGGTGACAGAGTGAGACCCTCTCTCAAAAAAAAAAAAAAAAAATTCTGGAATTAAGATTCTAAAAGACTGTATTCATTTGGTAATGGTGAGTTGAACCATTACCAGCAAGGTTGTCAGTACAGACTGTGTCATAGGAGACCAAGGCCATTTGGAACATCAGTTATGGGGGAGCAGGTGGGGCTTAGAAGCCATGTAGCAAAAGAAGGACCCAAGGGAAGTGGGTGGGGGGGGGGGGAGAGAGAGAGAGAGAGTTGTCTCATGAGAGATAGTAATGCTTTGGTCCGAACTCTAAGGCCAAGGTCACTTGCAGGTTTTTGTTTACTATTCTTGGATATCCATGAGAATTTCTGTTGTAATCTTTCAATAACTCAATTACTGGAGCTAGTTTAATGTGTTTCCATGTCTTACAATGAAAGGGCTTTGTTGAAGACATTGTTTCCAATTTGGGAGTTAGAGAAGAGGAAAAAAAATAATAAAGCAAGATATGGAGGAAGGATAAAAGAAAAATAAGGAAAATTCCACAAAAATTCTAGAAATAATGGTGATATATATTGTATAGTAAGACAGTTTAGAAGAGTCCTTGTCTTCATTTGACAAAAAATGATGCTCCTTCATATGAGGTTGTTGTCTGTGACCAAGCTTTGGGAGAGAGACACATGAGACTTGCCACATGATGGTCTTCAGTACATATCTGATGAATGAGTGAACAAATGAATGAATGAATAAAGCAGCAGTGGGGACATGCGACACCTTCCTAGAACAATCTGATCAATCCTTTTGTACAAGACATTTTTCAGCTAAATTATCTTTATTTTCTCTCTCATTTAGCTTTCAATCATTAATCATCTATTAGTCTTGTCTTCCCACTGTTTCTTTTTTTTAAAAAAGATCAAATTGAGATATAATTCACATATAAAATTCATAATTTTAAATTGTGAAATTCAGTGGTTTTTAATGTATTCACAAGATTGTGCAACCTTCACCAGTATCTAATTCCAGAACTTTTTAAATTGCTACACACACACACACACACACACTCACACTCACTCACACACACTGTCTCTCACACACACACACACACACACACACACACACACACACACCCCAACTCTGTACCCAGTAACTGCTTACCTTCCCTTGGCCTCTGAAAACCACAAATCCACCTGCTTTTTCTGTGGATTTGCTTGGTCTGAATTTATCCGTTCTCATACAAATAAAATTATACAATATGTGGCCTTTTGGTTCTGGCTTTTTTCTTTTAGCATGATACTTTCAAGATTCTTTTGTGTTACAGCAAGTATCAGCATTCATTCATTTTTATGGCTGAATAATAGACCATCGTGTAAATGTACCACAGTTGGTTTATTTCTTCACCAGCTGGCTTGTTTCTACCTTCTGGCCATTCTGAATACTGCTGTTATGCACACTTCTGTACAAGTTTTGTGTGTGCATATGCTTTCATTGTTTATTAATTTATTGGGAGACAAGGTCTCACTTTGCTGCCTAGGCTGGAGCATAGCAGTGTAATCACAGCTTAATGGCCTCCCTCAGCTCAGGTGATCCTCCTACCTCAGCCTCCCTAGTAGCTGAGACTAGAGGTGCATGCCACCATGCCTGGCTAATTTTTGTAGAGACAGGGTTTCAGCATGTTGCCCAGGCTTGTCTTGAGCTCCTGGGCTCAAGTGATCTGCCGGCCTTGGTCTCCCAAAGTGCTGGGATTATAGGCGTGAGCCACTGCACGCAGCTCATATGTTTTTAGTACTCTTGTGTATATTACCAGGAATGGAAATCCTGGATCAAAGAATGTAAAATATAGGCTGGTCACAGTGGCTCACATGGGTAGTTTCAGTGCTTTGGGAGGCCAAAGTGAGAGGGTTGCTTGAGGCCAGTAGTTCGAGACCAGCCTGGACAAGAAAACAAGACTCTGTTTCCACAAAAAAAATTTAAAAATTAGCTGGATGTGGTGGACTGTGCCTGTAGTCCTAGCTACTTGGTGAAGGAGGAGGTGGCACTAAGACAGGATAATCGCTTGAATCCAAGCGTTGGAGGCTGCAGTGAGCTATGATAATACCACTGCATTCCAGCCTGGGCAACAGAGCAAGATCCTATATATTATACATATGTATATAACATTTTAAAAGTATGTAAAATATATATTTAGCTTGTTGAGGAACCGCCAAACTATTTTCCACAGAAACTGTGTCATTTTAATGCTCACCAGTAATGTATGAAGGTTCAACTTTTTCCACATTCTCTTCAGGACTCACTGTTTTTCATTTGTGTTATTATACCCATCCTAAGTCATATCTTATTGTGGTTTTGATTTGCCTTTCTCTGATCATTCATGATGACAAGTGTTTTCATGTGCTTATTGGCCATTTGTATATCTCCCTTGGAGAAATGTCTATTTAAATTCCTTGCCAATTTTTAAATTGGATTTTTTTTTAACTGTTGAGTTCTAAGAGTTCTTTACACATTCTGAATATGTGATCTTTATCAGTTATATGATTTGCAAATATTTTCATTCATTCTGTAAGTTGTCTTTTCACTTTATTGTCCTTTGAGGCACAGATGTTTTAATTTTAATGAAATCTAATTTATCTGTTTTTTTCTTTGGTTGCTTGTGCTTTTGGTGTCATATCCGAGAAAATATTGCCTAAACCAAAGTCTTGAAGCTTACACCTGTGTCTTCTAACAGTTTTATCATTTTTACTCTTACATTTAGTTTTTTGATACATTTTGAGTTTTCATATAATAGTATGAGATAGGGGTTCAATTTATTCTTTTCTGTGTGAATATCCAGTGACCTACCACCATTTGTTGAAAATACCATCTTTCCCCATGAAATGGTCTTGGCATCCTTGTGAAAAATCAGTTGATCATCAATGAATGGGTTTATTACCGGACTCTCAATTCTATCCCATTATCCACATGTTCATTCTTATGCCAGTGGTGCTGATTGTAGCTTTGTAGCAAACTGGGGGAGCGTGAGTCCTATAACTTTGTTTTTTTCAAGACCGTTTTGGCTTTCTGGGTCCCTTTCATCTCTATATAAATTTTAGGATCAGCTTGTCAATTTCTGCAAAAAGGAAGTCAGATTTTTGATAGGGATTACCTCAAACCTGTAGATAATTTGAGGGAGTATTGCCATCATCACAATATTAAGTGTTTCAATCTATGAACATGGGATGTCATTCTAAAGGTTTCCTAAATAAAGTTTTCTTTCAACAATCATTTCCAGTCTTCATTGTACAAATTTTGCATTTCTTTAACTAAACTTATTACTAAGCATTTTATTCTTTCTTCTGAGTATTAAAAATTTTTATTAAGATATAATTGACAAAGATTGTATTTATTTAGGTGAACAATGTGATGTTTTGATTATGTATACATTGTAAAATTATTACATCAGGCTCATTAACATGTCATCACCTTACATACTTATTATTTTTTTGTCATGAGCCGAGATCGTGCCATTGCACTCCAGCCTGGGTAGCATGAGTGAAACTCCGTCTCAAAAAAAAAAAACAAACAAACAAAAAAAACAAACAAAAAAAAAAAAAGAAAAAAAAAAAAGAAACTAAAGATCTAATCGTTCCTGAAGTTGTTAGAAAAAAAATCTAATCATTTAGTAATTTACAAATATACAATACATTGTTATTAACTATAGTCACCATACTGTATAACGAATCTTTAGAATGTATTCATTCTAACTAAAACTTTGAACCCTTTAACCAACATCTTTCCATCCCTCCCCCTGCTGCCAGCCCCTGAAAACCACTATTCTACTCTTTGCTTTTGTGAGTTCAACTTTTTTAGATTCTGCATATAATGAGATCATGCAGTATTTGTCTTTCTCTGCGGGGCTTACTTCACTTAACATAATGTCCTCCAGGTTAATCCATGCCGTCACAAATGAAAAGATCTTCTTTTTTAAGGCTGATTAGTATTTCATTAGGGACATGTGTGTGTGTGTGTGTGTGTGTGTGTGTGATATTAGTCTGTTTTCATAGTGCTATAAAGACATACCCAAGATCGGTAAATTTATGAAGAAAACAGGCTTAATTGACTCATAGTTCCAAATGGCTGGAAAGGCCTCAGGAAACTTACAATGATAGCAGAAGGGAGAGCAGGCACATCTTACAAGGCAGCAGTCAAGTGAAAGTGAAGGAGGAACTCCCAAAAAACCATCAGATCTCATGAGAATTCACTCACTATCGTTAGAACAGCATGGGGGAAATTGCGCCCACGATCAAATCACCTCCATCAGGTCCCTCCTTCCGCATGTGGGGATTATGGGGATTAGAATTTGAGAAGAGATTTGGGTGGAAACACAGAGCCAAATCATATAATGTGCATACTACATTTTCTTTATTCACGCTTCTGTTGATTAATACTTGTATTGATTCCATACATTAGCTACTGTGAATAGTGCTGTAACAAATATGGGAATGAAGATATTTCTTTTTTGTGTGTGCGAGGGAGTTTCACTCTTGTTGCCCAGGCTGAAGTGCAATGGCGCAATGTCTGCTCACTGCAACCTTTGCCTCCTGGGTTCAAGTGATTCTCCTGCCTTGGCCTCCCGAGTAGCTGGGATTACAGGCATGCACCACTAGGCCCAGCTAATTTTTTTTGTATTTTTAGTAGAGACAGGGTTTCTCCATGTTGGTCAGGCTGGTCTTGAACTCCCAACTTCAGGTGATCCACCGGCCTTGGCCTCCCAAAGTGCTGGGATTACAGGTGTGAGCCACCATGCCCAGCCCTGCAGATATTTCTTTTTCTCTTCTTTTTTTTTTTTTTTTGAAACGAAGTCTCACTCTGTTGCCCAAGCTGGAGTGCAGTGGCACAATCTCGGCTCACTGCAACCTGCACCTCCCAGGTTTAAGCAACTCTCCTGTCAGCCTTCCAAGTAGCTGGGATTATAGGCACATGCCACCAATCCAGCTAATTTTTTATTTTTAGTAGAGATGGTTTCACTACATTGGCCAGGCTGGTCTTGAACCCTTGATCTTGTGATCCACCTGCCAATGTGCTGGGATTACAGGCATAAGCCACTGCATCTGGGCTGATATTTCTTCAAGATACTGATTTCCTTTGGATGTATACCCAGAAGCGACATTGCGGGATCACACGATATCTCTATTTTTAATTTTTTGAGGAATCGCCATACTCTTTTTCATAATGGCTGTACCAATTTACATTCCCACCAACAGTGTATGAGAGTTCCCTTTTCTCTACATCCTCAGAACACTTGCTATCTTTTGCCTTTCTGAAAATTACCATTCTAACAGGTGTGAGGTGATATTTCATTGTGATTTTAATTTGCTTTTCCCTGATGATGAGTGATGTTAAGCATTTTTTCATATGCCTGTTGGTGATTTATATGGCTTCTTTTGAGAAATAAATGCTCAGGTTCTTTGCATTTTTTTTTTTTTTTTTTTTTTGGAGACAGGATCTCCCTTTGTCACCCAGGCTGGAGTGTGCTGGCATGAACTTGGCTCACTGCAACCTCCACCTCCCAAGCTCAAGCAACTCTCCCACCTCATCCTCCTGAGTAACAGGGACTACAGGCATGCACCACCACACCCAGCTAATTTTTGCTTTTTTTTTTTTTTTTTTTTGTGGAGAAGGGGTTTCACAGTGTTGCCCAGGCTGGTCTTGAATTCCTGGGCTCAAGCTATCACTGTGCCTCGGCATCCCAAAGTGCTTGGATTACAGACGTGATTAAAGGGATGCCCAATGCCTTTGCCCATTTTAAAATCAGATTATTTGTTTTCTTGCTATTGAGTTGTATGAATTCTTTATGTATTCTGGATCTTAACCCCTGATCAGATGTATGGTCTGCAAATATTTTCTCCCAATCTACAGGTTGTCTCTTCACTCTGTAGGTTGTTTCCCTTGCTGTGCAGAAGCTTTTTAGTTTGATGCCACTTCATTTGTCTATTTTTGCTTTTGTTACCTGTGCAAAAGTTCTTTTTGATGTTATTGGAATAGAATTTAAAAATTTTTTTCATTTCAGATTTTTCATTGCTAGTATTTAAAAATACATCTGCTATTCGTATATTGATATTATATCCTGCAATCTTTATAAACTAGTTTATTTGTTCTATTAGCTTTTCAGTGGATTATTTTGCAGACATCCGTGTCTTGTTCTTCATTTTAGGGGAAAAGCTTTCAGTCTTTTACCATTAAGTATGATGTTATTGTGTTTTTTTTGTAGCAGCCCTTCATTAGATTGAAGAAATTCCCTTCCATTTCTAGTTCCCTTCTATTCCCAGTTAATCACGAAAGGATAATGAATTTTGTCAAATGCTTTTTTAGGATCTAATAAAATGATTATGTGGATTTTTCTATTTATTTATATATATTAATATGAGTAATGATTTAACATTAATTTTTGTAAGTCGAACCAACTGTGCATTGCTGGGATAAATCCCACTTGCTCATGGTGTATAATTCTTTTTACACTATTTCTTACGGGCACAGAGTTTACTTTTATTTCTATGTATCATCCAAAGCACTCAAGTCATACTACAACTGGATCAAGAACTAGTGCCCAAGACATGTAACCATCATTATTATCGCTATCATCATAAATATTAATGAGAACCCAAGGTGATGACATTCAGAACTAGAATAAGTCCAAATGAGAAACCTCATTTTAAGGAATAAGATAAAAGTTGGAGATAAGGCCATCTGGGATTATTACATTTCTCAATGTTGTTGAATAATCCCTACATTCCTGGAATATGCCTTGTTTGATCATGATACTCTATTCTTCATTTTTATTTTATATATTTCTTAAGCATAGCCCGAGAGCTACACTTTATTTTAAAAAGTGTTTTAAAATGAACACATCAACAGGAATAAATATACATGTATATGTGTACACACACATATATACACATACATGTATATTTATCAAAAGTATTTGGCTTAATGATTTCTTAAAAATAAAGCACTAGTGTACCCAGTACACAGGTCAAGAAGCAGAACATTATCAGCCCCTCATAAGGCCACTATTGTGCCCCCCTCAGTCACTACACTTCACTACCCAACAAGAATAACCACTATCCTAACTACCAACACTGCTGATTAGTTTAACCTGCTTTTTTTTTTTCTTTTTTTTGAGACAGTCTTGCCCTGTCCCTCAGGATGGAGTACAATGGCGCAAATTCGGCTCACTGCAACCTCCACCTCTTGGGTTCAAATGATTCTCCTGCCTCAGCCTCCCAAGTAGCTGGGGTTGCAGGTGCCCACCACCATGCCCAGCTAATTTTTGTATCTGTAGTAGAGACGGAGTTTCACCATGTTGGCCAGGCTGGTCTCAAATTCCTGACCTTGTGATTCCCTGCCTTGGCCTCCCAAAGTGCTGGGATTATAGGCGAGGGCCACCGCGCCCGGCCAGTTTAACCTGCTTCTAAAACTTTGTGTAAAGGAATAATAGTCAGGCTCACTTCGCTCAACACTGTATTTGTGAAATTCATCATGTTGTGTCCAGCTGTTAGTTGTTTGTCCTCCTTGATAACAGCCCATTATATGAATATACTGCATTTATCAATTTATTCTGATGTTATTTGGGGATTGAGTCCCTGTATTTTAGAAATATTATGCACATTTGGGCGAGGTGGCTCACGCCTTGTAATTCCAGCACTTTGGGAGGCCAGGGCGGGTGGATTACCTGAGGTCAGGGGTTCGAGACCAGCCTGACCAACATGGCAAAACTAAAAATACAAAGAGTACAAAGAATCTACTAAAAAAACAAAGAATAGCTGGACATGGTGGTGCATGCCTGTAATCCCAACTGCTCGGGGGGCTGAAGCAGGAGAATCATTTGAACCAGGGAGGCTGAGGTTGCAATGAGCCGAGATCATGCCACTGCACTCCAGCCTGGGCAAGAAGAGTGAAACTTCGTTTCAAAAAAAAGAAAGAAAGAAAAGAAGAAAGAAATATTATGCTATTAGGCACAGTCAGTGCTGCTGTGAATATTTGGTACATGTCTCTTGGTGAATATATCTCGTTTTTCTGTTGGGTATGTACCCAGGATAGAGTTGCCATCCTAGAGATTCTTTAGGATAGAAGAGAAAATAGAAAAGTTTTTTTCTATTCATTACAATGGAGATGACTACATTTTTAAAATAATGACTTAGATTTTCCATAAGCCTTTAAATATCATAGTGTTATTTTTCTCATTCCAGGAACACGTAATACATTTTTAAGTAAAAGTATTAGCATATAATATAATGCTTTATTCTGGAATTGTCTATAGCTACACTGTCTAACACATTAGCCACATGCCATAGAAGGCTATCGAATACCTGAAATGTGGGGTAAATGTAAAATACAGAGTAGACTTACAAGATTTAGTATGAAATAAAAAATGTACAATATCTTAATAATTTTAAAATATCCATTACAGGTTGAAATGATAGTACCTTGGGTACACTGGGTGAAATAAAACATACTATTAAAATAAATCTCACCTGTTTTTTAAAAAAATGTGGCTACTAGAAAATTTTAAATTGGATGTGTTGTTCACAACTTTATTTCTTTTGGACAGTGCTGGTCCATACTATGCAATCAAATTCATGGATAAGGATTGTCTTAATATTTCAAATGTACATTACTTTCAATTCTGTTTAACAAAGAACATGTCAGGGCTACTTTGCACCATCTAGTATTGACACTTTGTCGCTGGCACATTTATTTAAAAGATATTAAATATTCTCTAATTTGATGCATTTTATTATTTTCTTTTTAGGTTAAATTTCCACATTGCTTACATTGTACATGATGATATTCCTCAGAGAATAAGAAAATATAACAAAAGTCTGTATGGAAATCGAAGGAATAGGATTGGATATGAAAAACAGTTAAAATTTTAAAATATTTCTTTTATTTTTATTTTTGAGATGGAGTCTCACTCCTGTTGCACAGGCTGGAGTGCAGTGGCACAATCTCGGCTCACTGCAACCTCGGCTCACTGCAACCTCCACTCACTGCAACCATCACCTCCTGGCTTCAAGCAATTCTCCTTCCTCAGTCTCCTGAGTAGTGGGGATTACAGGCGTGTGCCACCACGCTGGCTAATTTTTGTAATGTTAGTAAAGACGGGGTTTTGCCATGTTGGCCAGGCTGGTCTCAAACTCCTGACCTCAGGTGAGCCACCCTGACCTTGGCCTCCCAAAGTACTAGGATTATAGATGTGTGCCCAGCCAATATTTCTTTTATTAAAACAACTTTCTTAAATTGTAATTCCTTATAGATGAACATAAAGCTTGTGTTGTACTTAGTTTAGCATATGTGTATACAGAGTATTTTTTGGGTGAGTTTATATTAACAAGGATGTTTACTTCTTTAGGTAAAATAACCTATTTCTTTTTCTTTGCTTGGCAGTTAGAGCAATACTAATTGCTTAATCATAACAGAAGTGGCACGCTACAGACTCATTATTCCCATCATCTGACTGATGAATTGTGATCCCTGTCACAGGCCCAAATAGCTAGGTCCTGCTTGGATAATTGCTAAATATATTTTTCTTGAATTATAATTTTTTTGCATTATGTCGACTTCGAAAGATATAAACTAGAATTTCTCAGCCTCCTTTTGGTGAGAAAAAAGCAAGCCTCGATCCTTTTGGTAACGAGTAAAATTAAAAAAAAATAGGCCTTAAAAGATCTTGGAGTCACCTTAAACTTTATCTGCCATGAGACACTTAGAAGAATCAGACCTTTGTTGAAGATAACAGAACAGAGATTCATTCAGTCACACCCAAGGAACAGGTGTTCACTGTTCACTAGAACGCAGCGTGGGAAGTGGCTGGATCCAGGGCAGCCAGGGAACTGGACACTCACATGCCCCTGGGAAGCAAGTCTTTGTTGCTCTCCTTCCACCACTGGGTCTCAGCTTGTCTTTGACTAGCTTCTACCACTTGTGCCTCCACCCAACCTGCTGCTACATTCTGCTGGTTTCTGCTTACTCAGATGTTTTGCATCCCGAAGCCCATTTTGGCCCCTCTGCCTTGCCCTTTCTCAACTCCAACCTTTCTATTATATCAGATGGCTCCGTCTCTGCATTCTCCACTGTTCCATTTCCAAGGGAGAGTCTGACTGGCTAATTATGTGTCCGTGTTTGATGAGAATTGTTTGTTCCAGGTCACCTCACAGGATGATGACTACCTCAAAGACTGTCGCTCTTGAGTCACGTCTTAATTCAATTAGCTGGGCTGGGGATGAGGAGAGGGTAAGGAACTTTTTTTTTGTAGTTATTTGTGCAACTCCTGCTCTAGAAATAGTTTGGGTAACTGTTTCCTCTCCAAAGGGACTCTGGGTACGCTAAGCATCTCTCTCTCATACAGGAATATATTAAAATAACAGTGATTAAAACAAAGGGAGTATGAATAAATTGACTGAATTATGAAGTTAAATGTAGGAAACAATGAACAAGGGAAGAAACATACTGACCCAGGGTCAAGAACTAGCTATGTGCAAGTGAAATTTTTTCGCAATCGAATAAACTGGCTTTCAAGATTGCATTTTGTTTTGCGAATTAAACCATTTTCAAGTCACGAGTCGTAGTTTTCTAGAGGCCCCGGGCATCTGGAACCCCTGAAAGCCCCGTTCTTTCTAGGAGACCCCAGCCTTCAGCAATTTGGGGGCTCTGTTTCTTACGTTGGGAGCGAAATTCTGCAGGAAATAGACGCCCGGAATCCGATGCAGGTGCTGGGGACCCTTGGCTGTGGTAGCACGGTGGAAAGGTGGGGTATTCGAGGCTCTGGGCCCGTTTACCTGGAAGCTCGGGGCGCCGCGCCACCTGTCTGGAGTCAGCCCCTTTCCCGGACGTCTCCTCCCCTGAGTTTCCTCCTCATAGGCTTGTCGCTGGGAGTGTGGGCGGCCCCTTTCCTGAGCGCAGAAACTCTTACGGTTCCCCCTACCCTGCTCCTCCCCCACAGCGGTCTTTCTCTTAGCTCAGCCACTTCCTTCCTTGGCCTCACCCTCCCCAGTGTACTGAAGAAGGTAGCAGGGTCCGAACCCAGCGGCGCCAGTTCTCCGGCAGGAAGGAAAACCGGGCAGAGAGGTGCGTGAGCGCCGGGCAGACGCAGCTTAGGTAGCAGGGATGGACGGGGTGGGTGTCCGGGGTGCAGCCGCCGGGGACTGCGGGCTGCGTGGGAGCCGGGCCCGGGGTGGGGGTTCGGGGGGTGGGCGCGCAGAGGCTGCGACCGGTGGGGCAGAAACCACGCGGGCTGAGGTCCCGGGGGGCGCGCGCCGCCCACGCCCACGCCTCTCGGGCCGACTTCCGCACTCGGCTCACGTGATGTTTCGCCGGCCGGGGGCGGACTGGGAAGCCGGCAGAAATGGAACGATTTTTACCGCGGCGCGACGTGTCGGCTTTGCGCTTGGCGGTGGTTCAGGAGCCAGTTCTGTAGAGCTGGGTGGGGACGGGCTGGGGGCGAGGGGAGAGGCTGCCCCGAGGAACGTGGTGGCCTCTGGGAGGTGGACTCTGCAGCGCCGGAGGTCGGTGCGGCTCTGTGCGCCCCAGGTTAGGGGTGCGGAGTCGTGAGCTGACTCCAGGGGCTCGTGGAGCCCGGGCAGGGTCCGTTTTCGTCGCCGGGTTTGGGCGCTCGCTCTCGCGGCGCGCCGGGACGCACGGGTCTCGTGGAGGAGGCGGACTCGCGGCACCGGGCTGGGAGCTGCGGAGACAAAGGCTTCCGGGACGCGGCTCTTCCCGGGCGCTGGCAGTGCCGCCACGCAACTGGGGGCCCAGCCCTGCGCTCCCCAGCCCTGCGCTCCCCAGCCATGCACCGGTGCCGGCGGTGACCGTGTGATGTCGGGCTGCAGAGCAGGAGCGTTGCAGCCCTCTACCAGGAGAACCCCAATCTGGGAGCAGGATGGCCAGATACGGAGTGAGCGCGCGCCAGCCCGGAGGGAGGAAGGAGCCCCGTCATCCTTTGACCAGCGCCGGCTCTCTGTCCGCGATTTCGAAGGCGGGCTGGGAAAACGTGCCCATCCCGAGTGTGTGAAGTTGGTTCCTGAACCCACACATGCCCGTTCCCGTAGGCTTTACTTCCTTGGACATTCGAAAACCTCCATACATTGCCTCCAAACTTTTGAAAAATAACAATGCCCCCAGCGTCCTTAAATACATTATAAAGTGTGTATTGTTGGTGGGTTTCGGGTCCTGCCCAGTCTTCCGACATTCTGCTTCCTTGGTGATTCCCACGCACAAAGCCTAAATCGATTCTGCGACAATTAGAGTGCAGGCCGGCATTTGCCTCGCCTTCCCTGGAGCCTTTTCCTGGCTTCTGGTCCAGCCACTCACCCATAAGCATTTACCCTTAGACTTGTTCTGCTCCTCACCTCTTCTCATTGTTCTTTTTTTCCCTAGCTAGACATAGTTTCATGGTATACTTGAGAATTTGTTACATATCACATAATCAAATCAGGGTATTTGGGATATCCATGACTTTAAACATTTATCTCTTTATGCTAGAAACATTCAGCTTACTTGCTTCTAGCCATTTGGAAGTGTACGGTCCATTAATGTGAACTGCAGTCACCCCACTGATCAATGCAACACCGGGTCTTACTTCTTCTGTGTATTTGTACCCATCATCCTTCCTTCATCCGTCTGCCCCCTTCATTGTTCTTCATCTTGCTCACTGCAGTCCTGGGATTCTGTCCTTATCCTAAAAGGCCACGTGTCTTTCAAGGATTGTGTAACAATCGATGTTTTTCCCCCAATAGTCCCTCTCCCTCCTAAATAATAATAAAACATGTCAAATTATGTATGCTAGCAATTGTTTCTAAACCTGTTATTTTCCTATTTATAGTGTTCAGGGCAGGGAGCCTTTCTTGCTTTGTAAGTGTTTTTGCGTTTGTAAGAGCTCAGCATGTCACATTTCATACAAATACCACTCACCATTATATTTAGCATATTTGTATAATGGCAGAAGAGGAAGGGGGGGAATAAAGAGCCAGCAAGATGTGGTAGAAACAGCATTTAATTGTGAGGTATTAACCCCTGTTACATTGTTCTTAAAATGGGGATAAATAAATGCCAAGGTTCTTAGAATTACATGAATTAACATGGATAAGGAACCTGATATGTAATTAATTATAAAGAAATGCTGGTTGCCTTCTGTCCTTAAAATTAGGTGAATGTATGTCTGCTTAATATAATGCAAGTATGCATGCTATATATAATAGATGGATTTCCCTTTTGATTCTTGTTATTCAATGAGAGCTAAGTCTGAAGTGTGTTGCTGGTGATGGGAGAAGGAATGAAGAAAGGTGTTAAAGAGGTACATCTTTCCAGGGGCTCAAGAATCAGAGAATTGGAGAGGTCCTTAATTTCTTTGGACATTTTCATTCTCTGTCCAGCACAAACTAATTTCCTCGTCATCCCTCACAGATCCTTACTACGTCTGCATTAATGTTTCTAATGAAAAGAGTGCAAACTTTATTCATTGTTAGGCAATTTTAATTGCTAGAGAACTTTTTTATATGGCTCTCAAATCTGCCTTTCTATTACCATCTTACCCAGTAGAGTAACACAAAGAAAGATTATTCATAGAAGTACATAAAAAACAGCTTTAGTTTTTTGTTTTGTTTTTAAAGCAGCAGTTCTTCTCTAAGCTAACTTTATAGATCAAGATTCTTTAGAGTGCAAGTAATAGAAATTTAATCAAACCAACAACAAGCAAAAAGAGGAGAGATGTTGGTTCATGTAGCTGGAAAGGGTCATATATGGGCTCAAGTCATTGTTGTATGGCTGGACGTTTCTTTGTGTTAGCTTTATTCCTGGCAAGCTCTTCCCACATGGTGGCCATTGACATCAGGGGCCATAAAGTAATATCTTAGAACCCAGTGGAAGGAGAGTGTCGTTTTATAATAGTTGTAGCAAAATCAAAGGCCTGAACCTCAGTGTTCTGGATGGGCTTAACTACCTCATGTCGCAACCAATCATTCTGTCCCTGAGCTGCTTCTGGAGCCCAGGATAAGTCTTTACCCAGTATACGTGGGTTTAGCTTAAGGAGGGAAAGGCTTTATCCAGGCAAGACTTAGACTGCTGGTGCCAGAATGGGGAATGGGTGCCAGGCGGACAAAACAACAGTTGCCCACGGCTCTGCTGTTAATAGTTTTTTCCTACTATAATTCTCATGGCATGGTGTTCAGGCCTTCAGCATCAAGGCTGTGTACTCTGAGTATATTCTAGCTTTTTAGATCTCTCTTAAACTATGTCTTGAATTGCATATAATGTTATAGATTATATGCAATTAATTATATGACTTCACCAGCACAAAGTCCCCAATATTTGACACTATAAATTTTTGTGTTTTTTATAAAGATGGCTTTAATTGAATATTTTGCATTTTATTGCAATGCAAGCTTCTTAAATTAGAATCACACAAGCAACAGAGCACTTTTAATAATTTGCAGATAGAAGATCTAGTGTCCCAATCAATAATATCCTGTAAGCAGGTGGTATATAGTCATAGGTGTCACTCTTGTTTTTAAAAGCTAGCAAGGGCCGGGCGCGGTGGCTCACGCCTGTAATCCCAGCACTTTGGGAGGCCGAGGCGGGTGGATCACGAGGTCAAGAGATCAAGACGATCCTGGTCAACATGGTGAAACCCCGTCTCTACTAAAAATACAAAAAATTAGCTGGGCATGGTGGCGCGTGCCTGTAATCCCAGCTACTCGGGAGGCTGAGGCAGGAGAATTGCCTGAACCCAGGAGGCGGAGGTTGCGGTGAGCCGAGATCGCGCCATTGCACTCCAGCCTGGGTAACAAGAGCGAAACTCCGTCTC
>NW_022436946.1:11011432-11086939 GCF_009761245.1 Sapajus apella | reverse complement strand
GCTAACAAGGATTAGTTACAATCCATCTGGACAAAGGTGTTTCTTCCAAATTATCACGCCAAAGGAACCCATACACACACCACCACCTTTTTGGTCCTTTAGTTGATTTGAAAAATGTACGATTTGAAAACAGAATGAACCGATGTATCTTCTACCCAGTTGCTCACACTTTCTGACATCCTGCAGGTATACTTCCAATCCCTCTCATGACTTTGTGTGTTCTTTTCAGTTCATGAGGTTAATAGTTCTTTACCCTCTACTTTTAGTTCCAGACATGATACAGCAGTGAGCATTACAGTCAGATCCCTGCAGAGGAAAGCTTACCCTGTAGTAGCGAAAGTCCAGAAATGTAATTCCAATTGAATGAAATGAGGAGGTTTACACAGTGCTATGGGAACACACAGTGAGGGAGAGCTCCTCCTCCAGGGTTTCAGGGAAGGCTTTTATTTTTTTTATTTTTTGAAATGGAGTCTTTCTCTGTCGCCCAGGCTGGAGTGCAGTGGTGTGGTATCGGCTCACTGCAACCTCCATCTCCCAGGTTCAAGGAATTCCCTGCCTCAGCCTCCTCAGTAGCTGGGATTACAGGCACCCACCACCACGCCCGGCTAATTGTTTTTTGTATTTTTAGTAGAGATGGGGTTTCACCATCTTGGCCAGGCTGGTCTTGAACTCCTGACCTCGTGGATCTGCTTGCCTCAGCCTCCCAAAGAGCTGGGATTACAGGCGTGAGCCACCGCGCCTGGCCAGGGACGGTTTCTATTTAAGCTGGGGCAGGATGTATGCAAATTAGCCCCTGGAAGAAGGAATAGCTAATTGGGTTGAAGTCACAGTATGTATGAAGGCTGGAGGTGAGAGAACAAGGGGGCATTTGAGAGATTAAAAAGTCCCATGTGGCTACAGCCTAGAGTTCAAGTGGGTGGAATGGAGGAGGCTGGGACGGTGTGCACGACCCAGCTCGTGGAAGACTCAGTGAGCCAAGATAAGGCTCCGCTTCTGTTCCATTCTGAACTCCTCCTTATCTGAAGATGAATGATCTTCACTGCAAGCTATTTATTGCAATTGGGTTTACTGGGCACTGCCCAGAGAAGAACACGATGCTCCTGTATGTCACTGCATTGACGGGACGGTATTACAATTGTTGTATTGATCTGCCTCTCGCACAGACTGCAGGCTCCTGAAAGGCAGGGAGTGTGTGTCAGTTTGTGCTGGGGTGCCCAGCCCCTAGCTTAGGCCTGCCTCAAGTGTGCTCTGCGTTTTCTCCTTTGCTTCCTTGCTTTGCGTATGCACTTCCTCCTGTATAGAGTGCCCTTCACCTGCCTGGCTGGTCCATTTCTCCCCAGTGACCTCCAGGAAGCCTCCTGCTGCTTCCTCCTTTGTGCTTCCATATGCCCGGGACCCACCACTCAAAGAGTATTTGTCACATTGCTCTTCATCGCAGGCTTTCGTCTGCCTTTAGAAGACGAGCTCTCTGAGGGCAGATCCTGTGCTACACAGCTTTTTTAAAATTTTTGCCTAGCAGGGCACCATGAAGAAGACCTGCTCACAGTGAATCGTGAGTACAAGGAGAATGGCTGTATTCTCTTCCACAGACAGGGAGAACAGGAGTGCAGGCAGCTAAGGGGGCGGTCACAAAGGTAGAGGGAAAATGGGGACACTTCAGTGTCACATGCATCACACAAATATTTTTAGGAAAAGGGACAGGGTAAATTAATAGTGACAAGTGCGACATGAACCAGACAAAGGGCCCTTGGATTTGGATGTGCTTAATGGAATGTAATCGTGATAATTTATACTTCTTTTTTCTCTCCCAGGCAGCAATGAATGTGGATCATGAGGTTAACCTCTTAGTGGAGGAAATTCATCGTTTGGGTTCAAAAAGTAAGTATCTAACAGAGATAGGGTATTTCTCCTGGCTTTACCTTGGAACTGGTGAGACTGGCATGCTGGAGAAACCTAGGAAGGTCACGCAGGGCTTCAGGACACAGGTATGGCAGCTCTGCCCACAGTCCCAGGTGGTAACTGCCCTTAGCCAGGAAGTGACATCTGGAGACATGGGGCTATCAGGGTATTGTGATTCTGATGCAGAGAATGATTGAGATATTTCATTATTTTTTCAATAGAAAGCAAATTACCAAGATTCTTCTGATGGCATTGAAATTTGGTAATTGAATCATGTTGGAATTTTTACTTGTCATGCTATAAAAATTCATGTTTCCTGCCTTGTTCTGCCATCATTTTACAAACTTCTTTTTCTTATCATCTTATCTAAAATGTCATCATTTTACAAACTTCTAAATGACTAGGGACTTGAAATTATACTAAATTGTCTTTATTTTCTCCAGATTCTTGAGTTTTGTATAATCAGGTATTTAAGTACATATAACTAAAATAAGTTAACCTTTAGGTAGTGTTTAAGAAAAATTATCTTCTTCTTCAGCAATAACTAGACAGCTTCCTTGAAGACAGTGACATGCAGAATTGGTAATATTAGTGTCTTCTTCCTAAGTCATAATGAAAATTACTGTTATACTTGTGGCTTTAGGTATTTGGTACATCTCAGACGAGATATGCAAGAATTTGGGGAGCATTTTGAAAATAATAAGAATAATAGACATATTCAGCAACAACTAGGATAATGGAACTCAAAGTTACATCATGTAAGTGAAAAACAGTCCTGGAAAGTATCTCACAAGCTCTCAAGATTTGTGCCATTATAGTTTGATTCGGTCTTAAAGCTCTATTTATGAATCACAAATCCTTTGAAGTAACAGGACACACTTGGAAAATTCCATTAAGCCATCAATATCAAATGTCCCCTGCAATGGTTTTCTGTTCCTTCTGTAACAGATTGCCACAAATTTCGTGATGGAAAACAACACATTTAATATTTTAAGAGTTCTGTAGGTCAGGAGTTTGACACGGGTCTTGCTGGGGTAAAATTAAGGTGTTGGCAGGGGACTCCTTTCAGTAGGTTCCAGGAGGGAATTAGTTTCCTTGCCTTTCCCTTGCCTTGGCTCATGGCCCCCTTTCTCTGTCTTCAATGCCCGCAACAGCTGATTGAGTTCACACATTGCATCACTCCGACCTCCTCCACTTTTTCCTTTTATGTTTTGTTTATTTATTTCTTTTGAGACAGAGCCTCACTCTGTCACTCAGGCTGGAGTGCAGTGGTGCGACCTTGGCTCACTGCAACTTCCACCTCCGGCTTTAAGCGATTCTCCTGCCTCAGCCTCCCTAGTAGCTGAGATGATAGCATCTGCCACCAATGCCTGGCTAATTTTTGTGTTTTTAGTAGAGATGGGGGTTTCACTATGTTGGCCAGGCTGGTCTCAAACTCCTGACCTCAGGTGATCCATCGCCTCACTTCCCAAAGTGCTAGGATTACAGGTGTGAGCCACCACACCCAGCCCAGTTTCTTGTATTTTTAATAGAGATGGTGTTCCACGGGCTGGGCATGGTGGCTCATGCCTGTAATCCCAGCACTTTGGGAGGCTGAGGCGGGAAGATCACGAGGTCAGGACTTCGAGACCAGCCTGGCCAACATGGTGAAACCCCGTCTCTACTAAAGATACAAAAAAAAAAAAATAGCCAGGACTGGTAGCCCGTTCCTGTAATCCCAGTTACTTAGGAGGCTGTGGCAGGAGAATCGCTTGAACCTGAGAGGCAGTGGCTGCAGTGAGCCAAGATTGCGCTATTGCATTCCAGCTTGGGCAACAGGGAGAGACTGTCTCAAAAACAAACAAACAAAAAAAAAAAGAGATGGAGTTTCACCATGTTGGCCAGGCTGGTCTTGAATTCCTGGCCTCAAGTGATCCACCTGCCTCAGCCTCCCAAAGTGCTGGGATTACAGGTGTGAGCTACTGTGCTTGCCCTGCCTCCTTCTGTTTTAAGGTCTTTTTGGATTACACTGGGCTCACCCAGACAATCTAGGATACTCTCCCTGTTATAGGGTCCTTAATTGAGTTGTATCTGAAAAGTCCCTTTTGCCATGTAAGGTAACATACTCACAAATTCTTCGGGGGCCTTTATTCTTCCTGCCACTCCCTCTTTTTTGTCTTAGTCACTCTGTATGAAACCCGAGTCATCATTACTGAAATGTACCACGAAAAGATAAATGGGGCATATTAAATTTGGTGTGGACTTAACAACCAAGTGAGTCAAATCATATGATAAGTTAATACTTACGTATTGAGTATCTATATATGCTAGTCACTGTATAGTACAAGTGGTATAAAGTGTGTTCCTTTTCCTCAAGAATTTTACTACTTAGTTGATGAAAATAGATAAAATCTCATAGGCCAGGTGCCAGGGCTCATGCCTGTAATCCTACCACATTGGGAGGCCAAGGTAGGAGGATCACTTAAGCCCAGGAATTCAAGACCAGCCTGGGCAGCAAAGTGGGATCCCATCTCTACAAAAAAAAAAAAAATTAGCCAGGCATAGTGGCATGCAACTGTGGTCCCAGCTATGCTGGAGGCTGAGGCAGGAGGATTGCATGAGCTCAGGAGGTCAAGGCTGCAGTGAGCCATGTTCAAACCATTGCACTCAGCCTGGAAGACAGAGTGAGACCCTGTTTCAAAACAAAAACAATAAAAACTGATCAGAAAAAAAATGGTATGGTTAACTATAAAGTGCTGACATGCAGTGTGGTCCCATCAAAATCAGTTATTGGAAGTTGTAGCAGTTGGGGGCACTCAGTTAAGTCTTGCATCTCAGGTAGGACTTTGAAGTGTAGGGCGGGTCAGTTTAGGGGGAAATGCATGAGTTGATTTTGGAATGGGAATGAATGTGTCGTTTGTAGAGAACACCAAGAAGACATTGGAAAATGTCATTTATTCAGTTTCCTTTTTTCTTCTTTGAGACAGAGTCTCGCTCTGTCGCCCGGGCTGGAGTGCAGTGGCACCATCTTGGCTCACTGTAACCTCTTGTCTCCTGGGTTCAGGCGATTCTTATGCTTCAGCCTCCCAGGTAGCTGGTGTTACAGGCATCCGCCACCACGCCTGGCTAATTTTTGTATTTTTAGTAGAAACAGGGTTTTGCCATGGTGGTCAGGCTGGTCTCAAACTCCTGTGCTCAAGTGATCTGCCTGCCTCGGCCCCCCCAAAGTGCCAGGATTACAGGCGTGAGCCACTTCGTCTGGCCATAATATATTTAGTTTCCTAATCAAACAAATCAACAATCTTCCCTAACGTAATTTTTCTCCCACCCTCTTCACCACACCCACTTGGTGGAGGCCTGAGGAGTCTTATTTTCAAGTGATGCCCTTCCTTGGCTTCCTCCTCCAACGTTCCTGATTCTTCCTGAGCTCAGTGAGGTCATCTTACTCTTGGCAGCATTATTATTGTTTTTTTGTTTCTTTTTTTTTTTTTTTTTGTTTGAGACAGAGTCTTGCTCTGTTGCCCAGGCTAGAGTGCAGTGGCGTGATCTTGGCTCACTGCAACCTCCACCTCCCGGGTTCAAGCGATTCTCCTGCCTTAGCTTTCTGAGTAGCTGGGATTACAGGTATCCACCACCAGGCCCGGCGAATTTTTGTATTTTTAGTAGAGACAGGGTTTCATCATGTTGGCCAGATTGGTCTTGAACTCCTGGCCTCATGTGATCCACCCGCCTTGGCCTCCCAAAGTGCTGGGATTACAGGTGTGAGCCAGCAGGCCCGGCTGAGCATTGCTATTGTTTGCATCATTCTAGGTGTTAAAGGCATATTTCCAAAGATTTGTAGGATTTTGTTTTCTTTATCCATGTCAGCCTAGTGTTTATTGGTCGTATTCAATTAGTTTTTAAATTCTAATCTTTATACTGCTAAGAGAGTGTCATCATTCTGGCAAGGCAAACTGAAATTCCACTTCAAAATTAGCAGCTTTCACATTAGAAGACTTAAGATAATTATCATAACTTCATAAGCATGGAAATAACTTTTAATTTTGCAGCTTCATCAGGACAGCTTGACTTTCTCATTACTGGCAAAAGATAACTTACTGAGTTGGAAAGCATATAGAGAGATGTGTTATCTTTGGACATGTTATGGTTATTATTGAAGTAGTATCAAGTCATTTTGCTTTAATCTACATATGATGTATGAGCTGAAGATGAAAACTGATGAATTAAGTTTTGTCTGTTTGATTCAAAGTCAAATTCTTTAACGTCTCATTTTTCATATATTTAAATTCTTTCATTCACCAAATATTTCTTGAATTTCCCCTTTGTGCTCAAGTGCTGGCAATGCAAAAATAAACAAAATTCCATCTCCATCCTTGAGGTCCTCTTTAGGTAGCTGAAAGACAGACAAACTGGAAGTACCTAGTGGGAAGTGATTTTTCATATTAAAAAGTCTCTAAAATAGGCCAGGTGCAGTGGCTCACGCCTGTAATCCCAGCACTTTGGGAGGCTCAGATGCGTAGATTGCCTGAGGTCAGGAGTTCGAGACCAGCCTAGCCAACAAGGTGAAACCCTGCCTTTACTAAAAATACAAAAATTAGCTGGACTTTGTGGTGGGTGCCTGTAATCCCAGCTACTTGGGAGGCTGAGGCAGGAGAATCACTTGAACCTGGGAGGCAGAGTTTATAGCGAGCCGAGACCACAACATTCCATTCCAGCCTGGGCAATAAGAATGAAACTCTGTCTCAAAAAAAAAAAAAATCTCTAAAATAAAAATGCATCTTACAGTACATGGCATACGATGGTTAAATTGGCAGTTTAATTATAATATAAAATAGTGATACTTTTTGCAATCAGTTCTGTCTTATCTTCCATGAAATACAGATTAAGTGAATTTTAATGACTGTAAAATGCATTGAACAGTTCTAGGATCATAGCAAGTACTCAATAAATGTTAGCTATTAATACTATACTTGATGGTGAGTGCTTTGATAGATACTCAGTTTTATAAGAAGAGCTATTCAGTCAACTGAGGGGCTCATGAAGGACTTCTGGAAAAGGTGGCATTTGAATTCATTCCTGAAGAAAAAGAATTTGGGAAAAAATGTCTGGGTTTCTGGGCAGACAACTAAACATGGGCAGTGTTACAGAGACAGGATCTTTCATGTCATCTTGGGCACAGCAAGCAGTTCATCGTGACTGGATCAGAGGGTACATGGAGTGACATGGCAGAAGACCAGGCAAGCAATGGATGCAAGGCAGGAGGATGAAGAGCCCCTTCTGTGGGGCTATGGAGTTTCCTTTATTTAGAAAGTCATAGGGAGCCATTGACTTATTAAAGTAGACTTGATGAGGTAGCTCACGCCCATAATCCCAGCACTTTGGGAGGCCACGGTGGGAGGATTGCTTGAGCCCAGGAGTTCAATACCTCATCTCTACTAAAAATAAAAATAAATTAGGTGTGGTGGTGCATGCTTGTAGTCCCAGCTACGTGGGAGGCTTGGAAGGCTCAACAGCATCTCTTGAGTCCAGGAGTTCAAGGCTGCAGTGTGCTATGATCACACCACTGCACTCCAGCCTGGGCAACAGATTGAGACCCTTTCTCAAAGAAAAAGGAAGAGGGATTAAAGTAGAAGAGTAGCAATGAGGTTTGCATCTCATAAAGTTTTTTCCACATTTTTTCTTTCACACCCATGTGGAGGATATATTGAGAGGCAAAAATGCAGAAAAGGAGGCTGGTATGAGGTTCTCAGTTAGCAGCTTGCAGTGATGCAGGTGAGAAACACTTAGGCCTGAACCAGGGGATTAGCTGTCACTGGAGAGGAGAGGCAGTAGCTACACCAGGCACAAAGAAAGTGGAATCACCCAAACATTTGTCAGATTGAGGGTGAGGAGGCATGAGAACTCCAAGATTATACCCAGGTTTCTGCCTTTGGTGCCTTTAAAATTTTTAATCAAAGTTGAGAATTTACTGTATGCTGGGACTCTATAAAAGGCTTTATGATTACTGTGTCTGTTAATCCTTGCAACAGCCCTGTGGGATGTATTTTTACCCTCATTTGATGAATACCTGAAACTCAGAGAGCTTGGAGGCCTTGCCTGAGGTTACCCGCAGCTCCACTTCTGTTTGTAATCAGTGACAGGTTCCCATTGCACACAGTGTGTCATGCAGGTAGAAGTTTAAAAATCCAAGAGCTGCATCTTTGCTTTCCGGGCCAAACAGATTCCCTGTTTTCCCTTTACAACGTCTTTCGTCGTCCTTCTCATCTTAGATGATCTACTTCAGGTGAGGAAACTACTCATGCTGGTCACTGTTCCCTCAGCCACCTTACTCGTTTTCAGCTTTGCCTGTGGCTTTGCACACGCTCCCCATTTGTCTCAGTCACATCAGAGCCCCTGGTCGCTGATGGTGTGCTCAGTGTGTGCCAGGCACAGTACTGGATGCTCAGGGTGTGCCAGGCACGGTGCTGGGTGCTCAGTGTGTGCCAGGCACAGTGCTGGGTGCTCAGTGTGTGCCAGGCACGGTGCTGGGTGCTCAGTGTGTGCCAGGCACGGTGCTCAGTGCTTTCTAACTGTGTCTCCTGGCAGCACTGAGAACAGGATGTTCAGGTTCCCATTTTACACAAGAGGAAGCTAAGGCTTAGGGAGCTTTAAACAAGTCGCCCAAGGCCAGACAGCTAGTAGGTGGCAGAGATTTCAACTGAGGACTGTTAGGTTTTCAAAAAGCTCCAAGTATATCATCACAATGAAGATGAGGAAAGAGGAAAAAGCTCCAGGTTTTTGTCTCCTTTAAAGTCCGGAAAAGGTACTGCCTCCTCCATGAAGTCTTCCTTACCATTCTTGCCAAAGATGTCTTGTGCTCCTCCAAACATAAAATATATATATATATATATATATATTTAAAATATATTTAGAAACATATATATATGTTTTTTCTTCTTTTTTTATTGAGACAGGGTTTCACTCTGTTGCCCAGGCTGAAGTGCACTAGCGTGATCGTGGCTCACTGCAGCCTTGAACTCCTCAGCTCAAAAAATCCTCTGCCTCAGTCACCTGAGTAGCTGGGATCACAGGTGCACTCCACCACACCCAGCTGTTTATATGGTCTCACTATGTTGCTCAGGCTGGTCTCAAACTTCTGGGCTCAAGATATCCTCCGACCTTGGCTTCCCAAAGTGCTGGGATTACAGGCATGAACCACTGCATTCAGCCAGGATGTATTTTCTTTGCTACTCATTTGGCATCCAACGACATACTGCTTTGTACTGTTGCTTTATTTGTTATGTGTATATTTCTTATTTCTCCATGGGAATCGAAGTCATTGCTTTGAAAGCTAGAAAGTGCTTCTCTACTTCCTTATATCTGCCTCTAGTGTCTAACAGTGCTGTGCTCACAGTAGGAGTTTGCCAAGCATCCAGTTGGAAGTTCTAGCCATGGGAACTCAAGAGCCTTTGGGCGTGGGAATTCAAGAACCTTTGGGCAAGGAATGGTTCTCCCTTCACTGGATGATCATCCTTTTGACAGTGGGTATAGCTTTGGAAGGGAAGAACCTGCAGTAGAGGGATAGGAAGAGGTCAGGGATTCAGTCAAGTGATCAAAGGAATCACCCAAGGATAGGGAAGTGTCTCCCAGATTACTCTTGTCTCCAGGTTTTCAGGTTATTGATTTTTAACAGCAGATCCACTTTTGGTCTGTCTTAACTTTCAATGTCTATATTCAAAACTGGCCTCCAAATAAGATAGTCTAGGGCTCATATTTCTGAGTCTACTAGCAAGGAATTCAGATTTGGTGGTCCTGATGAATGATTGATGATTATGTGTTTTTAAGGCACCCCCTCTCCTACCCTGGGGATTCCGAGTGTTTAGAACACATTTAGAGAAGCACTGCTCTTGATCCTGGTTTTCTCTTTTATTTGTAGTTTTTTTTTTTTTTTTTTTTTTTTTTTTTTTTTTTTGAGACGGAGTTTCGCTCTTGTTGCCCAGGCTGGAGTTCAATGGCATGATCTCGGCTCACCGCAACCTCCGCCTCCTGGGTTCAGGCAATTCTCCTGCCTCGGCCTCCTGAGTAGCTGGGATTACAGGCACGCACCACCATGCCCAGCTGATTTTTTGTATTTTTAGTAGAGACAGGGTTTCACCATGTTGACCAGGATGGTCTCGATCTCTTGACCTTGTGATCCACTCGCCTCGGCCTCCCAAAGTGCTGGGATTACAGGCGTGAGCCACCGCGCCCGGCCCTGTAGTTTTTATTGATTCAAAAACTCACATAAAATTAATAAATAAAAATAGAGATAAATTCATCTGCAGTATTAGCACTGTAGCACATCCAACTTTCGTAAATGTTTCTTGGTTCTCAGTCTTTGTCTGGATAATCCAAAGGCTAAGAGGTGTATAACATGTTGTATTTATTCCATTACTTTTTGGATCTGGGAAGATAATATGTGTTTTTTGTTTGTTTGTTTGTTTGTTTTGTTTTGCTTTTGAGATGGAGTTTCACTCTTGTTACCCAGGCTGGAGAGCAATGGCATGATCTTAGCTCACCACAACCTCTACCTTTCAGGTTCAAGTGATTCTTCTGCCTCAGCCTCCTGAGTAGCTGGGATTACAGGCATGCGTCACCATGCCTCGCTAATTTTGTATATTTAGTGGAGACGGGATTTCTCCTTGTCAGTCAGGCTAGTCTCGAACTCAGGTGATCCACCTGCCTCGGCCTCCCAAAGTGCTGGGATTACAGGTGTCAGTCACCACCCCCGGCCAAGAATATGTTGAATTTATGACTGTTAAGTGTTAAACTGTAATCTTGGATAGCCCATCGTTAGAAGTGTAATAAAGACTTTGTAAATATGCCATACTTGAGAGTAAGAAACAGACTTTGCATTTGCTAACAATGTCTTTTCTCAAATTAGATGCTGATGGAAAGTTAAGTGTGAAATTTGGAGTCCTCTTCCGAGACGACAAATGTGCCAACCTCTTTGAAGCATTGGTAGGAACCCTGAAAGCTGCAAAACGAAGGAAGATTGTAACGTATCCAGGAGAGCTGCTTCTGCAGGGTGTTCATGATGATGTTGACATTGTATTGCTGCAAGATTAATATGGCTCACATGTCTTAATGTACTGCCATATTTTTGTTTCTGGTAAACAGGATATAAAGTGAAAGAACAAACATTTGAACATACTTAATGTGTTTTTATAGAACTTTGTAAACAAAAGGAGACTCATGTTTTAGAAGTCGGTCCTTTTTTATATCTTGAAAGAAAATTTATGTATGGCACTATAAAATAAACAAATCCTATTATTTTTCTCAGGAATCTGGTTGGGAATTGTAGGGAGTGAGATTTTTTGGAGGGGTGACGGGAATGTTTCATAAATAATTAGACATTTTCTATAGATACTTGACATTCTGCAAAAGCAGCAAGCAAACTGAAGACCAACTCCTATGAGAAATATTATAATGTTTATGTAATAAAGACATGTAACTGTCTTAAAATTGCCTTATTGCCTTATTTTGTCATTTAAATATTTGGGTGCTTCTCAGAATTGAATTTTTGAATTAAGATTAGGTAACTACAGTAAAAGTTATGTTAATCTGAAACAGATTCTCTCAAAACTACCAAATTTAAGTAGCAGGAATGGCTGGTTGCAGAGGCTCACACCTGTAATCCCAGCACTTTGGGAGGCCAAGGTGGGCAGGTCACGTGAGGTCAGGAGTTCGAGACAGCCTGGCCAACATGGTGAAACCCTGTCGCTACTAAAAATGCAAAAATTAGCCGGGTGTGATGGCGCACATCTGTAATGCCTGCTACTCAGGAGGCTGAGGCGGGAGAATAACTTGAACCCAGGAGGCAGAGGTTGTAGTGAGCGGAGATCATACTACTGCACTGCAGCCTGGGTCGCAGAGCAGGATTCGGTCTCACAAAAAAAAAAAAAGAAAAAAAAAGGAATGGTTAGCATTATGGTTGGACTTTATACAAAATATTTATTTTGAGGCTGATTGTGTCCTTACTGCTGAGTTAGGAGACATGCCAAAAAAATCTAATCTAAAAACTTCACATTCTAGTTGGGTTACACCCATCTGAATATGGGATAATCTATGACTGCATGTTACAGAATTTAAGATGACTTGGAATAAAAGGAGAATAAAAGCAGTGAAAGCCACAATGGCCAGGGAGATATGGAGGGGGCAGAAGTTGCATCAAGGAATGATTGCAACCGATAGGGTAATGACTGAAGGAAAGGCAGGACATGAATTGGCAAGGCATGATCTTGTAAAAGGCAGGATATCAGGCTGGCCAGAATGCTGGGGAGAGAAGTGGTCATTGGACGATTAAAGTGGGACCTGGGAAACCAGGAAGAGGAATCTGAACAGAAATTGGAGCAAGGACATTCCATGATGACAGTGATGCTTTGTGTAGATTGTCCTGACACTAGTGATTCAGGTGGATTGCAGAGTGTGAAGTGGTCAGACAAGCCAGCTGAAATGTTGCTCCAGGAATCTCATGGGGGTGGTGATAACACAAAGGCAGGGGAAGAATGACCTCCAAGCATGTTTTTAAAATGGAAGCCCTCTTATCTGTACTCTTTCTGCTGTGACAAGACCCCAGTTCAAAGTAGATCAAATAACATTGGAATTCACTGGTGGCAGGGCACAGTGGCTCATGCCTGTAATCCCAGTGCTTTGGGAGGCCAAGGGGAGTGGATCACGAGGAGTTCAAGACCAGCCTGGCCAACATGGTGAAACCCCGTCTCTACCAAAAATACAAAAAATTAGCTGGGCATGGTGGCTTGTGCCTGTAATGCCAGCTACTCAGGAGGCTGAGGCAGGAGAATCACTTGAACCTAGGAGGTGGAGGTTGCAGTGAGCCAAGACCATGCCACTGCACTCCAGTCTAGGCAACAGAAAGAGACCCTGTCTTAAAAAAAAATAATAATAAACTGGCACTTAATGGTTATTGCTCATATTTATTGAACATTTACAATGCTAATTCTCATATAACTCTCTGTGGGGTAGGTACTAATGTACCTTCCATTTTATAGATGAGGTAAGTGAGGCACAGAAAGGTTAAGTAGCTTGTAGAGTCTGAATTTTGAAATTTGACTCATCTAACCGGCAATTCCAGGGATGGCGTAGACTTTGAGCCTGTCTGGCTCCAGGGACTCAACAATGTCAAAACTCTCTGTCTTTCCATATTGGCTCTCATGCCTTCTCTGGTTTGACCTCTTTATACTCTAAATAGATTCCCCACATGTAGCTGGAAAGATGCTGCTGGTAGTTGCAAATTCACTTATTCCTAGATTAGCAATTCTAGTAGAGAGAGCATTTATTCTAATATCTAATTATGAATTTCAAGATGGGAATTCTGATTGGTCCCACTGCAGTATAAACCTACCCCTTTGACCAATGGCATTTACCAAAGGGATGAGACACCATGAACTGACAGGCCACAGGTCACATGCTGGTTTCTCAGTGGGGATGGGGTGAGATACTGTGCTTGACAACCTCATTTTAAATCAGAAAGGAGTAGTTTCCCAAAGGAAATGATGCTGGCTACATGGGACCAAGATAGGTTTGCTGTAGAAATAGACCTTTTGGCTGGGCGCAGTGGCTCATACCTGTAATCCCAGCACTTTGGGAGTCTGAGGCGGGAGGATCACCCAAGGTCAGGAGTTTGAGACCAGCCTGACCAACATGGAGAAACCCCATCTCTATTAAAAATACAAAATTAGCTGGGTGTGGTGGTGCATGCCTGTAACCCCACCTACTCGGGAGGCTGAGGCAGGAGAATCACTTGAACACGCGTGGTGGAGGTTTGCAGTGAGCCAAGATCGTGCCACTGCACTCTAGCCTGGGTGACAAGAGCAAGACTCTGTCTCAAAAATAAATAAATAAAAATAATAAATAAAATAAGAGACCTTTTGAACAATGAACCCTTACAATTATGTGGCAGAAAATGAAAAGGTAAATGAGAATTGATGGTCAAAACTACCATTATATATGCCCTCAGTGACTGAGAGAATAATGAACTAATTAACCAATTAGTTGGGCATGATGGCATGACCAACTACTTGGGAGGCTTTCATGAATACCTAGGAATTCAAGACTGGTGTGAGCCATAATCGTGCCACTGCACGCCAGCCTGGGTGTTAGAGTGAAATCCTGCCTCTAAGTAAATTCTGCGAGAAAATTGGATGGAGAAGGTTTCAGGGAGTGTCAGCTGGGTATGGCGACCTTGACGTAGTTAAAGTAGAAATGTGTAATAAGTAGGTGAGGATTTTCTTCTAGAACCCAGGTAAAGGCTTAGGAGTGTAGACAGAGACTTGAGAATTATGGTTCATGGTTGATTTTCATCTTAGTTTTGGTTTGTATAGATAATTCTACTTCTGCCTCTCTTATTACCATTACATTGAAAATTTAATTATCAGGCACTTAGAAAATACAAAAAACAAACAATCTACAGGCTTTGTAAAAGTCTAGGCTGAGAAATTGAAGCCACCTTTAGATAGAAGCAATATAGAAAGGCTAAAGTGGTCTAATAGAATTTTATGAGGCGGCTGACCTTGTGTAATCAAAAAGGCTCTTAAAAAGTCTATAGAAGTTGAAATTGTTACTCGGTTTGTCATGATTTGTTTAATGTCTTCTTGGTGAGCATCAAATGAAGTTTAGTTTCAAGCCCTTGATGATTTAATATTTAATGAATATCTTCAGAAAAGGTATGTTCATGTGATTGTTCAGTTATTTTAAGAAAACTGACAATATCATTTCTATCTACCATTGATATTCACGATACAATTTTATGTATTTTCCTTTAGATTCAAGATGATCAGTCCTTTGTATTAACTTCACACATGGATAGTTCTTTTATTTGGATCATGGTCTTAACATTTAAAATCATAGATTTGATTTTTTCGAGCTATATTCACAGTGAAAATACTCTTTCTTGGCCATAAGCTGCATTCCAGTTAATTATCTCAGTAATAAGTGCTATTGGCTACTGTTGGCTGGAGATTATCAACAGTTGCACCAACCCTCCTTTACTCATGCAATGAAAATATGGAACATCTACTTTGTTCAAGTCACTGTTCTAGGCATTAGGAAAGACTAAAGCAAAGCAAAATAAGAATAAACAAAATTCGATTCTAGTCCTCAAAAGGCTCCAATTAGTACAATATATTATACTATTTATTAATAGTATAAAAGAAGCTTTGGGTAAATGATATTAGGGATATGGGTGCAAAGATGAATCGTTCCTGGGAGGACCTGGGAGCTTTTATGGATGAAGTGAAGTTTCCTGGGGCTTTAAAGCAGGAGAATAATAGGGGAGAACTTTAGGGGTAGCATTGCTACTGCACAGAAAATCAGAGAAAGGCAAGTAATTTGAGGTATGGAAGGAAAGAGGCTTAACAACAGTTGAGGCTAGAAGAGAAGGTTGGGACATTATTTTGAACCTTTAGGACAGAAGAAACAATTCTAAGTATATGTCTTAATAATGGTGAATTACAAAGAACTGTAAAAAAAACGTAAAATTATTTGATAAGTACCACGAATTATAAAGAAACTTTAATTATTAAGTTCTGTAACATTGCTATTTTGTGTATTGAGATTATATGACAATGTGTAATTATAGCCTAACATCTTCATAGTGAATGAAAACTGATTAATGAAATCAGTTCATTGAAAACTGATTAAAGTTACCACGTTTGCATACTTGTATTTTCTTACATTCTTATCATAGAAAGTCCAAGTATACCCTAGTGTCCTGGAGTTACAATTTAAAAATAAGTTACTGGCTGAGTACAGTGGTTCATGCTTATCCCAGCCCTTTGGGAGGCCAAGGCAGGAGGATCACTTGAGTGCCAGAGTTCAGACCACCCCATCTCTACAAGAAATTTTAAAAAGTAGCTGGGCGTGGTGGTATGATCCACTGCAGTCACCACTACTTGGGAGGTTTTCATAGGAATTCAAGGTTGCTGTGAGCCATGACTGTGCCACTGCACACCAGCCTGGGTGTCAGAGTGAAATTCTGCCTCTGTATAAATAAATAATGGCTGTGCACGGTGGCTCACGCCTGTAACCCCAGCACTTTAGGAGGCTGAGGTGGGCAGATGATGATGTCAAGAGATCAAGACTGTCCTGGCCAACATGGTAAAACCCCATCTCTACTAAAAATACAAACATTAGCTGGGCATGATGGCGTGCACCTGTAGTCCCAGCTACTTGGGAGGCTGAGGCATGAGAATGGCTTGAACCCAGGAGGCGGAGGTTGCAGTGAGCCAAGATTGTGCCACTGCACTCCAGCCTGGCGACAGAGGGAGACCATGTCTCAATAAATAAATAAATAGTTAGATTACAGACCAGGTAATTTAATATATTGGTGCAATTGTCTTTTCCTCCCATCCACTGATAGTTGTCCATATTCCATTACAATAGCCAAAATTAGAAAAGAGGAGGGGGCAAATGATTGAGCAGGGCTGAAGAGGTGGAATGGATTAGATAATTTCCAAACTGGATAAACTGAGGCTTTAACAAATGCCTGTTTAACATAATTTAAAGATGACTGACATTGTTATTTCATTTTCAATACAATGACTGAGTCACTGAAGCTACCATGACAAAATGTAAAAGTAACTTTTGAAAGGAAATTATTTCAGAATCCAGGATTCTACCATCAACAGCAGTTATAACATTTATGAGCCAGGAAAAAAAAGTTACGGAAATGTGGATCTAAGGAATTTGTCGTAAGGAAACACTAATATCCCAGATTTCCCTGGTGTCTGAGCACAGTTCCTACAATTCCAGAAAATAAGGAGGAAAAGTTCAATGAATTGACAGACAATATACAAACATGTCATGCCAAAGGAACAAGCTGGCTTCTTTGTGACATGAGTAATTCATAGCCTCATAAATCTAGAAAAAGTCAAGAGAAATGCATGTACCTTTAATTTATTTATAGGTAAATAATCTCTGGTTTTCACTTTCTTAAAAAAGGTTATAAATAACTCTTCAAAGAAAACCAGCTCCTCAGGAGGCTTTTATGAGGAGAAATCTAAAACAACCACACATTTATGAAAGACGGATCTACCTGAAAATTCCTCTCCTTTTGTTTTTATCTCTAGCAGCCTCAATAAAAGGTTCCTTTGTAGTCTTTCTTGTATGGAATGTTTTGGTTAGACACTTTGGGCTGGAAGGAATGGAGATTCACTTAGCCTAGTAAAAGGGGTTAACCATCATACCGGGCAACTAGGAAGATATGGGACTCCATTGAAAGCCAACAGAGGGCCATTTACCATGATAGGACCTCTACAGACTGAGGACTCAAACAGAATGTGGCAGAATGGGTTTGGTAGCTCTTTGAACATCTAAATGCTGTGGCGGCTGGGTGTGGTGGCTCATGCCTGTAATCCCAGCACTTTGGGAGGCTGAGGCGGGCAGATTGCCTGAGATGAGAAGTTGCAGACCCGTCTGGCTAATATGGTGAAGCCCCATTTCTACTAAAAATGCAAAAATTAGCTGAGCATGGTGCTGATTGTCTGTATTCCCAGCTACTCAGGAGGCTGAGGCAGGAAAATTGCTTCAACCTGGGAGGTGGAGGGTGCAGTGAGCTGAGATCATGCCACTGCACTCCAGCCTGGGTGACAGAGCCAGACTCCATCTCAAAAATAAAATAAAATAATATGGAGATTTTGATTCGGTAGATCTAGATGGGGCCCAAGCATTTCCATGAAGAAGCACCTCCCAGGCTGATTCTGATAGGTGGCCCTGGAGAAGAATCAGCCTTTATTGCACTGGGGCCTGGATTAATACCACTCTGTTCTTTTCACAGATCCAGTTTGATTTGGTTTGGCTGTGTTCCCACCCAAATCTCATCTTGAATTGCAGCTCCCATGATTCCCACCTGTTGTGGGAGGGACCTGGTGGGAGATAATTGAATCATGGGCCATTTTCCCTCATACTGTTCTCATGGTAGTGAATAAGACTCACAAGATATGATGGTTTGATAAGGGGAAACCCCTTTCACTTGGCTTTCATTCTCTCTTTTGTCTGCTGCCATGTAAGACGTGACTTTCACCTTCTACCATGATTGTGAGGCCTCCCTGAGGGGGGAGATCCCCTCCCTCCTCCTGCTTCCTGACATCCTCCCTTCCCTCCCCTCCAGATGGGAAGGAGGGTAAAAAAGAGAAAAAACAAATAAAATAACAAAGAGCTGGGAAGTTGACTCCCTTTTCAGTTCCCAGCTCTCTGCTATCTGTAAACCTTGAAAGAGTTGCAAATGAATGTTATCCCTACCAGCTGGAGCCTGGCACTCGGTCATGCCCCCATGTCTGCATGGCCCAGGCTCTCTCCTGGAAACACCTCTGCCAACTAATAGTTTACCGCCTTTGCCTTGTCTCTGTAAGCCCCCTCCCCTGCCTGTTCCTGCTCACGCTGCATATGAACTAGCACCAAGCCACCTCACAGGTCATTGACCAGCCCAAGGACTGGCTGGGTCAGCTGCCTACCCCGATCCAATCAGTTATGGCTATGGTTAGGGGACAGAAGAGGTGGGCAAATGGCATAAAACATGGCGGCCTAGAGTTCCTGCAACAGGATCAGGGAGCTGAGCTGCCTCCACAGTGCCTGTGGACCCACAAGCATTGTGACTGCATTCTAATAAGCCTCTTCTCAGACGTTTTCTGGGATTTATGGTAGAAAATGAAGACAGTAACTTTCAATATGGAAGACATGACCACCCTTTTTAAAAATAAAAAATGTCACCCCCACCTGTTTGATGTGCTTATAGTATCCATGATGAATAAAATACATACTAGAATACAAAAAGCTGTTTTACCTTTAGCAGAGGGTAGAGGGTTCTTTTTGTTGTTTTGTTTTTGTTTTTTGGTTTTTTTTTTGACAGAGTTTTGCTCTTGTTGCCCAGGCTGGAGTGCAGTGGTACAATCTTGGCTCACTGCAACCTCTGCCTCCCAGGTTTAAGTGATTCTCCTGCCTCAGCCTCCTGAGTAGCTGGGATTACAGGCACATGTCACCATGCCCAGCTAATTTTTTGTATTTTTAGTAGAGACAGGGTTTCATCATGTTGGCCAGGCTGGTCTTGAACTCCTGACCTCAGGTGACCCACCCATCTCAGCCTCCCAAAGTGCAGGAATTACAGGCATGAGCCACTGTGCCTGGCCTAGCAAAGGTTTTACATGAGCTACTAATCATAAGGTTAATACTTACACTTTAAAGATAATAATACATTTATTTATGTATAAAAGGCACATTATTCAATCTACAGAAAATGTATAAACCAAAAATAAAATCCTAAACCTCCCACTGACCTAATGAACTCCCTCTTGGGAGGCTGGGCCATAAATCGCTATAGAGTAACTATTTGGCACATGTAATATAACGAGAGAGACGGAGGACCTTGGGGATGATTTGATCATGCAAGTCAATGATGTTAGCCCCAGATCCTGATTTTCTTCTTTCTCCATTCTGCCATCTGTAATATGTTTTATTTCTTTCTTTCTAAGTCTGGCCTTCTTCCTGGTCAAAAAATAGCTGCCAACAACTTCTGGGATAGCAGGACTTCTTGGAAAAAGAGGGAGAGAGGAAAACAGATTTGAGAGAGAAAGAAAAGTTCTAGCAGGAAAAAGGAGCAATCATAGATTAATCCATTGTCAACTAGCTCCCAGTGCTAATGCTGAGAAGTCAGGTAGCATTCTAATTCCTCATCATTTTTATATGACTTTTAAAAATTGTGGGAAATTTTGGAATCTTTAAATCCCTAGGTTCTAATGTCCTGCCATATTATACTTGGGCATGCATCATTTTTTAGCTTTTATCTTTTATTTATACGGAACTTATGTTCTTTAATTTAGGGATGTTTTCTTGTGTTATTTCCTTGGTAATTTATTTCTCTCCAGTTTCTTCTTCTTTTTTTTTTTTTTTTTCTCCCTGGAACTCTTAATAGTTGGATGTTGGCACTTCTGAACTGGTAATTTAATATTCGAAGTTTTTCCTCTGTTGCGGTGTTTTTCTTTTCTTTTCTAAGAGTTTTACTTTGCTTTCTTGTTAAAAAGTAAGAGTTAATTCCATTTTGGATTTTAATTTACATCACTTTTATTAAAGGATAGCATTCTGTTCCCGTTTCATGAATATAATACTTTGTTTCATCTCCCTGAGGATATTAATCATGACTTCATTGATGTTTTCTGCTGCCTCCTGTCTGTTCAAATGAGGTCCTTTTTTGTCAATTTGTTTGTTTGTATCTCTATTTTTGTGTGTTTATGCTGAAGTATTTCCTCAAATATCTAGAGATCTTTGACTAGCTCTTCGTATTTAACAGTGAGTCACTAGGAAACCGATCAGAAGCTCTGTACTGGTGGGCAGTTTGTGCCAACAGATACTAGTGAGCTTTGTTATATGATAATCAGTTGGTAAGCAAGCTTTTCATCGTGGAAATTCCAAACATCAAAATTGTAGGATTTTGGGTTGTTTCTGAAGCCATTCAGTTTCTTCTGTTAAGAGCTCTGCTAATTTCTGCTTGGTTGTATCTCATGGGTGCTGCCATTCTAGAAGCAGATAGGGGAAGAAACTGGAGCCCTACTGTTCAATCAGCAAAACTTATTCACTCCTCTGTTTGCAGCTTTGCTCCCCACCCTTGCTGTGTACTGTACCTGGAATCTTCTGGTATAGAAATACTTCCTCTCCATTTTTGTGGAGACCATGATCTCTGTGTGTAGTCAGGAGAAGGAGGAGTTGCCTGGATTCGAGAGAAGGGTGATGGGATCCAGGGAAAGTCTACCAGTGCAGTGTACAGATGAGCAGCCAACCCCCCTAATTCTGATCACACACCTTTTTTCTGCCTTCAGGGTTCCCTGAAAATACCAGGGATACAAGGGTTCTGAGCCTCTCCGGGCCTCTGTGAGGGTAGATTGGCTCAATTCCCACTGAGCCATAGGTGCTTAGGTGGCAGCTTTCTTGTCTATTCCTCCTCTTCTGTCTGCTTTCCCATCTTCAAAAGATTATTGATGTTGCTCATGAGCTATTGTTGCCTCACATATTTTCTTTGTCCTTGTGAATTTGTGACTTTCTTCAAGTATTTGCTGCATTTAAAAATGGCTCAGGAAAAAGAGAATATTAAAATGATAATTGATTTGCCACACTTATCTAGAAAACCTCTTTCCTTTTTGCAGTTCAAAATGTTTTCTCTAATCTTTTTGGTCGTGGACTCCCAGATGGGAAATGCAGGCAATCCGGAGTTCATTTTTAGCTCTACTTTGTCATCATCAGTGGTGGCGATTACTGTCACGTGACTCTCCAGCATATTAAACATCTGTAGCCCTCTCAAGGCAAGCTCTGCCTGACTTCTGCTGTTTCGCAATCCTTCAGCTTCCAGGGCATCCTGGCAGAGATGAGGATCAAGAAAGACAACATAGTGGGCCAGGAGAAACCCAGGAAGATCTCGTCACTGGGAAATGTGGGATTTAGGCCACTGGGAAATATAACCTAGGTTCGTTATGTTTTATTTCATGTGAGTGTGTTCTGAAGAAACAGAAGAAGACATGTAGGAAGAAAAGGTAAAGAAATTGCACATGATAGCAGAAAGATCATAGATCTTGCGATTTAAAAAAATTAGACTAAAAACACAAGACAATTATTTGGGGGCCAATTACAGAATTTATTGGAATAGCTTTATCTAATTGCCATGCAATTCAGTACCAATTATGTGTCTCCTTATATAGGTACCAAATTAACTTTGAGGAATGCACTATTTCATTAGAATAGTAAACAGTCTACATGTATATTCAATATTTATTGTCTGTTGATGTAATCAAAAGAAAAGGAGCTTATTGACAGCAGCCTGCAGAGAGAAGCAAAGAGTATTAGTACAAAGGGTCCCGATAGCGATGAAATATTTTTGGAGCTGGAGTCAACCACAGAATTCAGGACTCTCCATGCCAGCCAGGAAGCATTGAGCAGATCAAGGAAATAGATCCTTGGCTTGGAATGGTGGATACATCTAAGTCTTGGTTTCTTCTTATCTATAAAGCAGAGAAAATAATTACTTCTAACTCTTAGGATTATTGTGGGGATTAAATGTCTAAAATATAGTAATTGCTCAATAAATGTTAGTTGTTATTATTATTTCTTTTGGTAGGAACATTGTTGCTGGAGTTGTAGTTGTTACTATTATTTGTTTCATGAAGTTCTGAAGGTAACCTGAGCCTTGAGGGTGACTTATAATAAACAGAGGAGGTAGTCACTGGCCAAGGTCTAACTACATGAGCCTTCAGGCGGAGGAAACAAAGGTTCCTGAAAGTTATGGGACTATGTTCAGAGACAAATTTATAATTGTTAGCTTCTCCTTTGGTGGATTTTTGTTTGAAGGCCAAATCTCTGTCTCTTATAACTCACTGTACTTTTGTCCATCCTACAAAGACTATTTGTTTACTGACGATCTCCAATGACTACAACAGCGCTAGAAATACTAGGTGCTTAATAAATAGTTGTTGAATGAATGGGTAAATGAATGGAGGGATGGATGCATGAATGAGGTAGAAGAGTTTGGTTGTTGTGGTTGCTGTTTTGCTCATCAGAAGCTCATGTGCCATGGTCACTTCCAGCTTGAAATAACAAGAGGGCACATGGATTGGCAATTATTTTTTGTTGATTGGGGGTGTGCTGTAGTTTTTTTTAAATTATCGGTGTTTTGGCACCTTTTATCATACAATGGATGATAAATGACTACTTTCTTGCAGAAAGGTAACACTTGTCTCCTATATTTTATGAAATAACAAACCTTTCATCTTATTGCTGAATTTTGAGAGCAATGTTTTATAGTTAGAGAAATAAAAATAAACCTTTGCCAAAAGTGAAGTTTGGGGGTGAATACAGAACAATCTAGTCTTAGGTATGTGGGTATCAGGGAACAAGAGTCATCCACACACAGAGTGTGATGCAGGAGGAGAAAGGATGGTAGCTCTTTTCCCAGAGAGCTGTAGCTAATGGGGGTTCCACCACGGACAGGTCTGCCTGATGAGGCTGTTGTTGAGCAGAACATCCCCCGGGTAATTAAAGAATAAGAGTAAGGAATGGTAGATTTCGATAAAAGTGGAAGTTTAGAGAGGCCTCAAACTCTGGGTTGAGAGAGATTAGATAACAAAGAGAGAACTAGATAGTGAATTAAGAAAGGGGAGTTTGGCCGGGCACGGTGGCTCACTCCTGTAATCCCAGCACTTTGATATGCTGACACAGGTGGATCACGAGGGCAGGAGTTTCAGACCAGCCTGGCCAGCATGGTGAAACCCTGCCTCTACCAAAAATACAAAAATTGGCCAGGCATGGTGGCATGTGCCTGTAATCCCAGCTACTCGGGAGGCTGAGGCCAGAAAATTGCTTGAAACCAGAAGGCGGAAGTTGCAGTCAGCCGGGAGAGCACCACTGCACTCCAGCCTGGGTGAAAGAATGAAACTTGGTCTCAAAAAAAAAAGAAAGAAAGAAAGGGGATGTAGTAGGTTTGGAGCAGAGATAAAGGAGGAACAGCACAGAAGGTGGCCTCAAGGAATCATTTTTGCATATTCTAAGTTAGTACCATGGTTTTCAAAGTGGGGCCACTGGAGAGAGATCCAAGATGGCTGATCACTAGCAGCTCGGGATTATAACTCCCACTGAAAGCGCAGAGAACAAGAGGATGCCACACTTTCAGGCAAATTTTTGTTGCTTACGCACCAGGAGATTCCCAACGGAGGAGACCCACGGATCGCCAGCACGACTCTTGTGGCCGGCGAGGCGGTTTTGCCACTGCCTTGGTGCAGTGGTTCTTGGTGCAGAGTCAGAAATGCACCATCAATCATAACGCCACTGTTTTGGCCGGTGCAGTGGGTTGCTCAGATTTTAGCGCTGGGAATCAACAAGTTGGATGTCCATTCAGAAACTCAATTATAAAGACAGTAATTATAAAGACCACAGATGGATAAATTTATAACAAAGGGAAGAAAACATCCTAAATAGGCTGAGAATACCCAAAATCAGAACACCTCTCCCTCCACAGGGGATTACAGTTCCTCATCAGCAATGGAACAAGGCCTGATGGAGAACGAGTGTGTTCCATTAACAGAAGCAGCCTTCAAAAGGTGGATGATAAGAAACTTCTGTGAATTAAAAGAACTTGTTCTAACCCAATGCAAAGAAACTAAGAACTTTGAAAAAAGGTTTGATGAAATGTTAACAAAAATACATAATTTAGAGAGGAATATAAGTGAATTAATGGAGCTGAAAAACACAACACAAGAACTTCGCGAACTATGCACAAGTTTTAACAGCCGAATTGATCAAGCAGAAGAAAAGATATCAGAAGTCGAAGACCAACTTAATGAAATAAAACAAGATGACAAGATTAGAGAAAAAAGGATAAAAAGGAACGAGCAAAGTATCCAAGAAATATGGGACTTTGTGAAAAGACCTAATCTATGCTTGATAGGTTTACCTGAATGTTACGAAGAGAATCAATCCAAGCTGGAAAATATGCTTCAGGATATTATTCAGGAAAACTTTCCCAACCTAGCAAGGCAGGGCAATATTCAACTCCAGGTAATACAGAGAACACCACAAAGATATTCCTCAAGAAGACCAACCTCAAGGCACATAATCGCCAGATTCACCAGGGTTGAAATAAAGGAGAAAATACTGAGGGCAACCAGAGAGAAAGGTCAGGTTACCCATAAAGGGAAGCCTATCAGACTCACAGCAGATCTCTCAGCACAAACCCTACAAGCTAGAAGAGAGTGGGGGCCAATATTCAACATCCTTAAAGAAAAGAACTTTCAACCCAGAACTTTACATCCATCCAAACTAAGCTTCATAAGTGAAGGAAAAATAAAATCTTTTGTGAACAAGCAAGCACTCAGAGATTTCATCACCAGGCCTGCTTTACAAGAGCTTCTGAAAGAACCACTACACATAGAAAGGAACAACCAATATCAGCCTTTCTAAAAAATACCAAAAAGTAAAGAACATCAACATAATCAAGAATTTACATCAACCAATAGGCAAAACAGCCAGCTAACATTAAATGGCAGTATTAAACTCCCATATATTATTATTAATTCTAAATTCAAATCTACTAAATCCCCCAATCCAAAGACACAGACAGGCAAAAAAAAAGCCAAAACCCATCGGTATGCTGCATCCAGACCCATCTCACATGCAAGGATATACAAAGACTCAAAACGAAGGGATGGAGAAAGATTTACCAACCAAATGGAGAACAAAAATAAATAAATAAATAAAAAGCAGGAGTTGCTTTAAAGCAACAAAGATCAAAAGAAGCAAAGAAGGATATTACATAATGATAAAAGGATCAATGCAACAAGAAGAGCTAAAGATCCTAAATATATACGCACCCAATACAGGGATACCCAGATATATAAGACTTATAAAGAGACTTAGACTCCCACACAATAATAGTGGGAGACTTCAACATCAATATTAGACAGATCAATGAGACAGAAAATTAACAACGATATTCAGGATTTGAACTCAGATCCGGAACAAGTAAACTTAATTAACATTTATAGAACTCTCCACTTTAAATACACAAAATATACACTCTTATCAGTACCACATCACATCTATTTACAGGTTTAAATGAAATATTGGTTGGCTGCTTGTTTGTTATTTTCTTCCCTCATTTTTTTTTCATGTCTCTATTATTAAGCACAATTATAGGCATACCCATTTTTAGACTGCATTCTAGCCCGGGCAATAAAGCAACACCCATGTTCTCTCTCCCTCTTCCTCTTTCTCTTTCTTCCTCTCCTTCATTCTTTTTTTTTTATTATTCTTTTTTCTTTCTTTCTTTCTTTCTTTTTCTTTTTAAAAAAAAAAAAACTTAAAAAAAAATGGGGCCACTGTAGGGTCCTCTTGAGGAGCTCAAAACTGATCGAAACATGCCAGGTATTTCTTTGGTGCTTAGGGACAAGTCACTTTCATTTTACTTAGGGCAAAGAGATGCTCACTAGTAACCTACTAAGAAAGCTAAGGATTGCTAAACATAGCTATTTATAAGCTAAAAGTAATGTACTATTGGAGTTGATGAAGAATTTAATTCAGTAGACTACTGACGAGTCTGGTTGACTCCCAATACCACATGTGTGGAAGTTGTGGAGCTTGTATTGCATATGCAAATGATGATGCTTGGAATTCTCACACTTTTTTGAAGGAGTACTTTGTTAATGGTATATCATCAACATTTTCTTGAATTAGTCATGATTTTTGGTTGCTACCATTGTGGCTATTTAATGACTGAATTAAGCTTTGTTACTATAAATTTGTTGGTTGTTTGATTGGACATTTGGAAGTAGTGACACATATTTGTAGCAGTGTTGTTTGGGGTCTAATTTTTCCCAAAACTAGAACTTGAGATTTAAGTAATTCATACTCTATTGCTACAGTAGATGTATAGAGAAAATCGACTACATTTGCTTATAGAGTGATGGTTTATTTTTATCACTCAGTTCTTTCTCTTACTGAAAATCAGACTTGGTGGAGAATGGGGTCATTTTCCTTACTTGAATGAACTATGGTCCAAATAGTTTGAGATACAATGTTTAGGCTGGGTGTGGTGGCTGATGCCTGTAATCCCAGCACTTGGGATGCTGAGGTGGGAGGATTTCTTGAGACCAGGAGTTCGAGACCAGCATATGCAACTTGGTGAGACCTTGTCTCTCCAAAAAAAAAAAAAAAAAAAGTTGAAAATTATTAGGTTACTGTAAAAGTCTTAATTTCATTTTTATTATCAAATACTTGGAAGTGTAGGTGTCATGATTCAGGAAGACTTGACTGCAAAGCATGCAGATAGACCCGTGTGAGGCAGGAGGGAAAGCGAGAAAGCAAGGATCTGCTAAGTCTGAGGCTAAGGAAGCAAACAACCCTTGTAGCTTGGGTTTCTAAGAAGTGGCCATGATATCTGGGTAGGTGGGAAATTCCAAATTGAGATAATTAGGATATCAATTCCTGTATTCCAGATAGTCTGACATTGGAGGTTACTCTCAACTAGAATTTGAGTCCAGATTCCTAGATTGTTAACTGAGCAAAAACATAGATGGCCCTAAACTATTTATATTCCAGATCTAACTACTTCCCGCTGTTAGCTTTTCTACAGGGCTCAACCCAACCCAAATCTAAATGTGACAACATATGAAGAGAGGGACAAGAATGTTGGGAACGAAGATCTGAGCCCAGGAATGATTTTCTGGACCGGTTTGGTGTCCTCAGTGGCTTTTGATGCAGTGACTCATGTAATGGGAGACAGGGGTAACAGGCAGGGAGGAGAGACTATAAAAAGGCCCTCCAGAGCAGCTTACTAGCCTCTCTTTTAGGATCTGCCAAAATCCAAAATGACCCTTCATTTTGGGCTAGACTCTGTAGTCTTTCCTTCAAATACAAAAATTGAAGAACAGCAAGAGATAGAGAAGTGTGAAAGAGTTTCTTCTTTTATTCCCCATCAAATCAAATGCTAAATATTCAAGTATTACCTTCATTGCTTTCAGCCCTCTTCCAGAGGAGGATAGCTGTGATAGGCTGATAGGCCTGCATCCCTGAGCAGGTGTGGTTTACTTAGACAGGAAGTGAACACAGGGTAGCTCTGCCCACCTAGGCGACGGTTCCAGCTGTGCAGGGAGGATTAGGACCCTGTTATCACCTCCTTGGGGCAGAAATCATGGGCCCATATGACATTCTATCATTGTTTTTCTTTATTTGAGATACAAAATGGAGACATTTCTTCCCAATTTATTTATAGAGACATAAATATCAAAAGAACAAGAAGGGTTTATTTAAAAAGAATTTTTAAGCCAGAGATTTGCAGGTGCTACATTTTCTTTCATTGGAGCAGCCTGTCTCCAGGGAAGGTGTGAAAAGATCTTGGCATACTTCTTTTACGAACGGTGGTCACAGCCCATCTGGGAGGAAAAATCAGTACACAGTGATGCCAGATATCTCAAGGCTCAATTAGGAGCTTTTCCTGAGAATCTCCTATATTTCTCTTGGGAAGATCCCATCTGCTGCACACCACCACCCTTCACACCAGAACAGGAGCCCCAACAATGCAGGGCTTTTCTTGGTCTGTTTTGTTCAGAGTTGTGTCTTCAGTGACTAAAACAATGCCAGGCACATAATAGGTGCTAAATAAAAATTGTTGAATAAATGAACAAATGTCCTTCACCTCATTCATCATGAATGGAGGTGATAATAATAGCTAACATTTATTAATATTTTACTATGTACTTGACAATGTACTAAACACAAACTTTTTTTTTTTTTTTTTTTTGATATGAGGTCTTCCTCTGTTGCCAGGCTGGAGTACAGTGGCTCGATCTCGTCTCACTGCAACCTTTGCCTCCAAGGTTCAAGTGATTCTCCTGTCTCAGCCTCCAGAGTACCTGAGACTACAGGTGCACGCCACCACCCCCAGCTAATTTTTGTATGTTTAGTAGAGATGGGGTTTTACCATGTTGGCCAGGATGGTCTTGATCTCTTGATCTTGTGATCTGCCTGGCTTGGCCTCCCAAAGTGCTGGGATTACAGGTATGAGCCACCGCGGCCGGCCACAAACAGAATTTTATTTAATCTTTACAACACCCAATGAAGTATGTATTAATAATGATACTGTTATTATTCCCACTTTATATTCTGAGACTAAGGGAATCTAGTAAACCCCAAAGTTATTCTGCTAGGAAGAAGCATAATTGGGAGTCTGAGTGCCCCAATCCTATTCAGTGCTGCCCTCAAGAAGTTTACAATCCAGTTAGGAAGATAAAATTGACTGAAGTGAAACAATTAGTCTTCCTACTGTCTCTATCAGTGCTTTGTTTTCCATTCAGGGCAGATGAAACATCTGAGGAGCTTGTTAAAGTGGAAGTTCTGTTTCACTATGTGTGAAGTGAGCCACAAAATGCTGCAGGTCTAAAAAGCTCCCACATGATGCCAATACTGCTGGCCCCTAGACTATGCTTTGAGAAACAAGTTTACATCCCCTTTCCGCTTCTCAGGCATTGCTGTTGCTAGAGGCTGCTGTGGTCTAGGGCAATGTGTCCCAAATACCTTACAAAGTGGCTCTCGTCTTCCTAGTTCTTATAATACTTATAGAACACTGGAAGTATTCTTTATTTAGGGTTTTGATTAAGTAGATTCACTTGTTAAGAATGGAAATCAACTCAAGATGTATTAAAGACTTAAATGTAAAATCTAATACTCTAAAATCCTGGAAGAAAACCTAGGAAATACCTTCTGGACATAGGAATTGGCAAAGGTTTCATGACAAAAACACCAGAAGCAATAGCAACAAAAGTGAAAATTAATAAATGGGATCTAATTAAATGAAAGAGCTTCTGTACAGCAAAAGAAACTATCAACAGAGTAACAGACAACCTGTAGAATGGGAGAAAATATTTGCAAAGTATGCATCTGACAAAGGTCTAATATCCAGAATCTGTAAGGAACTTAAACTAATTTACAAGCAAAAAGCAACCCTATTAAAAAGTGGGCAAAGGACACGAACAGACATTTTTCAAAAGAAGACATACATGCAGCCAACAGGCATATGAAAAAATGCTCAATATTACTAATTGTTAGAGAAAGTAAATCAAAACCACAGTGAGATACCATCTCATACCAGTCAGAATGGCTATTATTAAAAAGTTTAAAAAAAAAAACAGATGCTGGCGAGGTTGCAGAGAAAAAGAAATGCACACTACTGGTGGGAGCGTACGTCAATTCAACCATTGTGGAAAGCAGGGTGGTGATTCCTCAAAGAACTAAAAACAGAACTATTGTTCCACCCAGCTGTCCTATTACTGGGTAACTATCTAAAGAAACAGAAATCATTCTATCGTAGAGATAGAACATGCAAGTGAATGTTCATTGAAGCACTACTCACAATAGCAAAGACATAGAATCAACCTAAATGCCCATCACTGGTAGACTGGATAAAGAAAATGTGGTACATATACACCATGGGATACTATACCATGCAGTCATAAAAAAGAACAAGATTATGTCCTTTGCAGAAACATGGTTGGAGCTGCAAGCCGTCATCCTTAGCAAATTAAATCAGGAACAAAAAACAAAATACCACATGTTCTCACCTTAATATAAGCGGGAGCTAAATATTGAGAACACACGGACACAAAGAGGGGAACAACAGACACCCGAGCCTATTTCTGGGTGGAGGGTGGGATGAGGGAGAGGATCAGAAAAATAACTATCTAGGCAGGGGGTGGTGGCTCACACCTGTCATCCCAGCACTTTCGGAGGCTGAGGTGGGCGGATCACCTGAGCTCAGAAAGTCTAGACAAGCCTGGCTAACATGGTGAAAACCTGTCTCTACTGAAAATACAAAAATCAGCTGGGAATAGTGGCGGGCACCTGTAATACCAGCCACTCGGGAGGCTGAGCCAGGAGAATCGCTTGAGCACGGTAGGCGGAGGTTGCAGTGAGCTGAGATCGCCCCACTGCACTCCAGCCTGGCAACAAGAGGGAGACTCTCTCTCAATTAAAAAAAAAAGAAGAAGAAGAAGGAAGAACAATCTGTTGCTATGCTTAGCACCTGGGTGATAAAATCTGTACACCAAACCTCTGTTTCACCCCCATAGTTTACCTATATAACAAACGTGCACATGTACCCCTGATATACCTAAAATACCTAAAATAAAAGTTAAAAAATAAAACAAATTTAAAAGAGAAGTGGAAACGCACTTGTTTAGAATTGTACTGATTTTTCTAGAATATGTGATAAAGTGCACAAGTTTTATGTATACTGTATAGCTCCATGATTTTTTTTTTTTTTTTTTTTTTGAGATGGAGTCTCACTCTGTCGCCAGACTGGAGTGCAGTGGCGTGATCTCCGCTCACTGCAACCTCTGCCTCCTGGGTTCAGGCAATTCTCCTGCCTCAGCCTCCCAAGTAGCTGGGATTACAGGCGCTCACCACCACGCCCGGCTAAATTTTGTATTTTTAGTAGAGACGGGGTTTCACCATATTGGTCAGGCTGGTCTCAAACTCCTGATCTCGTGATCCACCCACTTCGGCCTCCCAAAGTGCTGGGATTACAGGCATGAGCCACATGACCCGGCGCGTGCGCGCGCGCGCGCACACACACACACACACACACACACACACACACACAAACTACTACCCTTATCAAGATAGAAAACATTTCTTAGCTCCAGAATGCTCCCTCATGCCCCTTCCCAGTGAATATCACTCTCTCACTTGATCATTGTTCTGCCATCTGTCACAAACATTAGTTTTGCCTCTTTTGAACTTCATAGAAATGGAATTGTAAGGCTGGGCATGGTGGCTGACATCTGTAATCCCAGCGCTGTGGGAGGACAAGGTAGGTGGATCACTTGAGGACAGGAGCTCGAGACTAGCCTGGCCAACATGATGAAGCCCCATCTCTACTAATAACACAAAAATTAGCCAAGGGTGGTGGCTCATGCCTATAATCTCAGCACTTTGGCAGGTCAAGGCAGGCAGATCACGAGGTCAAGAAATCAAGACCATCCTGGTCAACACTGTGAAACACCGTCTCTACTAAAAATACAGAAATTAGCTGGGCATGGTGGCACGCCACTGTAGTCCCAGCTGCTCAGGAGGCGGAGGCCGGAGAATCACTTGAACCCAGGAGGTGGAGGTTGCAGTGAGCCAAGATCACACCACTGCACTCCAGCCTGGCAACAGAGCGAGACTCCATCTCAAAAACAAACAAACAAACAAATAAACAAACAAAAAAATTAGCTTGGCGTGGTGGCAGGCAGCTATAATCCCAGCTACTTGGGAGGCTGAGGCAGGAGAATTCCTTGAAACTGGGAGGCGGAGGTTGCAGTGAGCTGAGATCTCTCCATTGCACTCCAGCCTGGGCAACAGAGTAAGACTCCGTCTCAAAAAAAAAAAAAAAAAAAAAAAAAAGAAAAGAAAGAAAAAAAAGAAAAGCGTAACTATTAATCTTCACTCATGCACCACTTAAAACTATTTCTCATTTGCTACTTTGGGAAACATTGGTACAGCAGAACGAAGCCATGGACTTTGGCATAAGGCACTCCTGGGTTGGAATCTTGGCTCTGTTGCTTACTACAGCTGTGTGATCTTGGTTAAATAAGTTACTTATACGATTTAAGTGATGGTTTGCAATCTCCGAGGCTGAGCTAAATGAAATACAATTTTATGTTAACAACGTAAATGAATCCTAAAATGAGGCTGAGGGAAAGAAGCTGGATCCAAAACGGGTACACCCACTGCATAATTCTGTTTAAAAATAGTATAAAAACAAGCAAAACTAATATTTGCTGTTAAAAGTGAGGATCATGATTACCTTTGAGAGCAGGTAGTGACTAGGAGAGATTGAAGGGACCTTTCTGGAGTGCTGGAAATAATAATAAAAACTATTATAATTATTTCGAGACAGAGCCTTGCTCCATCTCTCAGGACTAAGTGCAGTGGTGCAATCAGGACTCACTGTAGCTTCAATCTCCCTGGCTCAAGCAATCCTCCCACCTTAGCCTCCCAAAGTTTGGGATGACAGGTGTAAGCCATCGTGCCTGGTCTGGAAAGATTTTCAATCTTGATCTGGGTAGCAGTTACACCACCTGAGGATCTTGTTAAAATGCCGGTTTTCTGTGGGTATCTGTATGTGTACATACATATATATACATTCATATACATACATGCATTCTCATATGCACACATGCACATACACAATATAGTACTTGAGGACACTTTTGGGGTACTGGTCCCATTCCGTTCCTTGATCTAGGTGCTTGCTACACATGTGCTCACACTGAAAACTCACCAGGTGTGAATATATGTGCACTAGAAATGGGTTTCTTCTCTGTAAAAATGGAGATAATAATAACAATAATGTCTACTTCAGAAGTTTGCTTGACTAGAGTAGAAAAAGTATCTGCTGAATAAAGATTAGGTCCTTTGCTCTTATTTCACCATAGACTAAGAGATACAGACAATGGTAAAATTTGAACTTATAATGCAACATGTAAACAGCCATATTACAAAGTATTAACTTCATCATGTTTGCATTTTGTCTGAGATCAAAGCCTTACACTAGAAAAATAATGCTTTAGAGTAGAACTGACGAATAGGTTGGAGAGATTAACTCAAGGAAGTACCCTTTCCAGACCTCACTGGTGGGCATTTTGCCAGTAAAGGTGCTTCAGGGAAATAGAGCCAATAAGTTTGTGTGTGTGTGTGTGTGTGTGTGTGTACATGTATGTGTGTGTCTATATGTAGACACTATATGTGTGTGTCTGTCTGTGTGTGCCTATATGTATATGTATAGACACACACATATAAACATGTAGACATATGTAGACACACACAAGTATATACACACACAAACATATATACACACATACATGCATATATATGAGATGTTATCTAACGAGATTTTGGAGAATTCTTGAAAATGTAGCTAGCTAACTGATGTTGTTGATATAAATATCTAGTCCCCTTTATAGCTAAGATACATTTTATATATATGGCTAAGATATGAAATATATATATATACGGAGATCATATATATGGAGATGGAGGAAGAGAGAAAGAGAGATTTTAATGAATTGGCTCACGTGATTGTCAGGGCTGGTGAGTCTGAAATTTCTAGGACAGACATGCAGGCTGGAAACTCAGGCAGGAATTCTAACAATCTTGAGGTGGAATTCCTTCTTCTCTGGGAAACCTTCTTTTTTACCCTTAAGGCCTTCAACTGATTGGGTGAGGCCCATACACATCATGGAGGGTAATCTTCTTTACTGAAGCCAAATGATTATAAAAATTAATCACATCTAAAAAATACCTTCATAGCAACATCTACTTGGGTACCATAGCCTAGCCATGTTGACACATAAAATTAACCATCACAGCATCTATAAAGCCTGCTTAGAGTTAAAATAGCTTTGTATCCAGCTTAAATGGCCTTCAATATATATTTAGGCAGAGCACATCAATCTTCTGGAAGATATTTATATCCCGTTCCAAGTGATATGTGATCTTATGGTTTAGTGTTGCATGCGCCACGGGCAATGATAGTAATCTTGGCTGAAGTATATTAGTTATAGCGAAGACTAGATATTTATGTTATATCAAGAACATCAGATAGCAAGCTAAGTCTTCAGGAATTCTCCAAAATGTCTTTAGATCATATCACAGAGCAAACCCTCTCTTATATCAAACTACTGGATATTAAAGTATCCTTCAATCAATGAAAGGGTTGAATTCCAAAAGTTTGTTTCTTTTTGTAGTTGCTATTGGATGTTGAAAAATGTTTTTCTCCCCCTCCAAAATAACACTATAAATGGGAGCTATTATGTTTCCAGGTGCACAGAAAGACCTAGATGGTATCCCTATTTATATAATTTTAACAATTTCCTAGGGTAATTGTTTTCACAATTAATTTCCTGATTGCCTATTTCCCTTTCCCAGACTTCCTCAAAATATAAAAAATGGGTGATCAGGTCTTTTGCCACAAAGTTATATGAACAGGAAAAAATGTTTAGCTGACATTGAACCTATTTATTACATATGGCCCATAGAAGTATTTCATTTTGATCCATATGTTTAAAAACAATAAGGATGAGTTGTTGACATGTAAAAATCAGGATATTTCTAAGAAAAACCATGGATTCCTGGATTCTGTTAAAAAAAAAATAAAACAGGAAGCCAGGTGTGGTGGCTCACACCTGTAATCCGAGCACCTTGGGAGGCTGAGGCAGGCGGAGACCGAGACCATCCTAGCCAACAGGGTGAAATCCCGTCTCTACTAAAAATACAAAAAATTAGCCAGGCATGATGGCACGCGCCTGTAGTCCCAGCTACTCGGGAGGCTGAGGCAGGAGAAGTGCTTAAACCCGGGAGGCGGAGGTTGCAGTGAGCCGAGATTGCACCACTGCACCAGCCTGGATGACAGAGTAAGACTCCATTTCAAAAGACAATAAGTAAATAAATAAATAAAACAAGAGATCTAGAAGAAGGAAAATAACAGCTGTGGCTTGGGCTCCCCGGTCACCAGAGCCGCCCCTTGGCCGGCTTCACTGTCACATGTTACCAGCCTGGCCCTGTAGGCATTTGAATTGGGACCTCTGTCATAGACAGCCTGTAGCTGTCTCCTTGCAAGGGCTCCTGTCACAGATCTAGTGTCTGCTACTGGCTTTAAGGCCTTTATTTCCCTCCTCCTGCCAGCCAAGATGAAACCATCTACGTAGAGGGCTGAAGCCACTACCCTAAGGGACGTATGCCCAGCACATGAGTTGCCAAATCCCTTTCCACAAGGTCTGGAGGAAGAAGGCCTCCTTCCCCAAAACCCCCATTCCCCTGGAGGAAGAAGTCCTGGTTCTTCAAACCCCCTTCCCCTTGGAGGAAGAAGGCCTCATTCCTTAAACCTCTTTCCCCCTGGGGGAAGAAGGCCTCATTCCTTAAACCTCCTGGGATCCCTTCCTTTCCTTGCCCATCTGTCTACCTGTCCTTTTTTCTCCCTCCCTTCTTTTCTCCATTTTCCTTTCCTTTCTCCCTTTCCCCCTTTTCTTTTCCCTTTCCTTTTCTTCTCCTCCCCTTCCCCTTTTCCCTGTCTTTATCTCTATTGCCCTCACCTTCCTGCCATCCTGGCTGCAAGTTTTTTCACCAGCAAGGCAGCTAGAGAAGGTCTTCCCTGCCTCCATCTCCTGGTGAGAGTTTACACTTAACGCGTAGGTGGCAAGAGGCTGGGGCTAGGGCTTTGGGACAGTGTTTAGAGTACTGGCTCTGAAATGCAGTCCTGAAAGAGGGGATTGGGGAAATGCCAGGAGCCACTATTCCTGACCCCATGTTTGTTTGTTTGTTTGTTTTGAGATAAAGCCTTGCTCTGTCGCCCAGGCTGAAGTGTGGAGGCATGATCTCGGCTCACTGCAACCTCTGCCTCCTGGGTTCAAGCACTTCTCCTGTCTCAGCCTCCTGAGTAGCTAGGACTACAGGTGTGTGCTGCCATGCCCAGCTAATTTTTGTGATTTTAGTAGAGATGGGGTTTCACTATATTGGTCAGGCTGGTCTTGAACTCCTGACCTTAGGTGATCTGCCCACTTTGGCCTCCCAAAGTGCTGGGATTATAGGCGTGAGCCACCGTGCCTGTCCTTTTTTTTTTTTTTATTGGTACATTATACCAGGGTTTTTAGACATTATAGAAAGAGCCTTTTAAAATAGTTACTAATCAATGTGTATTATAGAAAAACAAAGACCGGCCAGATGTTTCAAACTCAGTGTTTATTTTAACACAGTCAAACAAAAATCTGGGTATCGCTATCCCTTCTCAACTCTGAGTACATAATCAACACATAAAGCATGATGGTGTCTGTATTGTGATGGCTAAATGAAAGATTGACATTGTTAGTATACACTTGTCATCCCCAAATGTTTATTAAATGCTGATCTATTGGTGGAGCTGTGATCAGACCCTATGTAAAGTAAATTAATAAGCAGGTAACCACCCAGGCGTCATTCACTATCCAACATTAACAGCAATGTTAATAAGCTATACAAAATGATGATGTTAGTCCAAGAGGCAATTTTTAGAAGCTACTTGGCTGATTCTGTCTTACCATTAGCTTCTATGAAAATGTTAATTTTGACTATTCAAAAGGATAAAAAATGGAGGCCACAGTTTAGATATAACTCAAGGCCATCTATCCACAGTCATGTAGCCAACACTTCAGGTTGTCCTGATTTTCCCAAATGCTAGCTCTATTTATAAATAAAACACAAAATATTAAGCTTTACATCCTTGTAAACATGATTCAGTGAAATTAAACCGATTAGCTGTAGACAAATAAGCTTAAACAGCTCTGCTTGCCTTAAATAGAACGCTAAAGTCTGGGCATGGAGGCTGACGCCGGTAATCCCAGCACTTTGGGAGGCTGAGGAAGGCGGATCATGAAGTCAGGAGTTCTAGATCAGCCTAGCCAACATGGTGAACCCCCACCTCTACTAAAAATACAAAAATTAGCCAGACATGGTGGCGGGCGCCTATAATTCCCACTACTTGGGAGATTGAGGCAGGAGAATCACTTGAAACCGGAAGGTGGAGTTTGCAGTGAACAGAGGTTGTGCCACTGCACTCCAGCCTGGGCAAAAGAGTGAAACTCCAGCTAAAAAAAGAATGTGAATGTCTAAAGGCCATTCATGAAAAACGTCAAAATACTTGCTCCTTTAATGCTCTATAAACTGTTCTGCGACTGCCGCACACAGGGCGTTTTTCCGCGTTCCGCTTGAGGTCTCCTGTGCTCCAATGTTCTTTTTTGTGCACGATAAACTTCTACAGTTAGTGTTTTGTTTTTTTTTTTCACCTGTTTCGTTTATTATTCAACAAAGCAAATGAAGTCATGGCTTAAGGAGGAAAATATTTAAAGAAAACAGGACAATGTTATTTGTGCAAGTTGCCTTATACGAGAAATTCCAAAAGAACCAAGGATCCAAAATGAACGTGCACACTGCACATGATTTCCCGTGCAACTGTGCCGGTGACAGAAACCGTTCTGACAGTCAACTATGGTCGATAAGGGGATAGTTGAATAGATACTTTCCCTAGGAATAATTTTAAACTTTGAACTGATTTTATTTCTAACACAGTAAAACTGTGAAATCTGTAACCAATTATGTCAGCTATAATTAGGGAAGACTTCAAAGGGCACAGTTTGAATTTAAATTAGTATACATCAAGTGATAGATTCATAAATTTATAAATTCTTAAAATTTCATATATGTTAAGTGATATATTTTAATAATTAAGTAATATAATATAAAATTCTGGCTGGGTGGATGTCCATGTTTCTCCATAAAGAAGGACAATGACTTTTGGGAAGGAGGATGACAATGAAGAACCTTCCTCAACATGGCAGTGGTTCTCAGGCAGATCAATTTAAGGTAAGAGTATACATGGATTTGAGAACCTAGAAACTGATTCCATTAAAACTACCTGTGCTTACATGATCCTTGGAAAGTCTTCAGGTACACCCAGGAGTACTCAAGTTTGAAGACCTCTGCTGTCAAAAATCAAATAACCAAACTGCCTTGACATCTAAAAAAGCCAGGCACATAATCAGTAGCAATTACAATTATGCTGAGAAGGTCCAACTGTCATTTATAGGCATGCAGAGATAGATAGATAGATAGATATACAATAGATATAGATAACAATACTTTTTCTACACTCATATAGTAGATTGTGGCATTTTAAATTCCCATGTCTCAGAATGAATGCAATAATTAAATCATTTTATTAATCTCATAATTATCATTATGTGTTTAAACAAGAAAGGAGTGGATCTGGGAAAGGCTTCAGGAGTGATATAACTTGAGTGGCACTCACCTGTAATCCCAACACTTTGGGAGGCCAAGGTAGGGAGGACTGTTTGAGCCCAGGAGTTTGAAACCAGCCTGGGCAAAATAGGGAGACTATGTCTCAAAAAAAATTTTTTTTTAAATTATTGGGGCATGGTTGTCTGTGCCTGCAATCCCAGCTACCTGGGAGGCTGAGGTGGGAAGATCACTTGAGCCTGGGAGGTCAAGGCTGCAGTGAGCTCTGATCATGCCTACTTCACTACAGCCTGGTCAACAGAGTGAGACCCTGTCTCTAAAAAAAAAGAAGAGTAGGTATTTGCCATGATGAAATGAGGGAGTAAAGTTACTTCAGGGGACAGAGGAGAGAGAGAAAAGGCCCAAAGACAAAGGACAACTTAGTGTAGCTCAGTTTTTCTGGAGTGAAGGATGGGAGAAATATGGTCAAAAATCAGTCTAACAAGGCAAACAAGAGTCAGAGCTTATGCTAAGATCTAGTGTTTTTCTTGAAGAAGTTGGTGCTTCATGACACAGGCAACAAAAGTTATTTAAAGCTTTGGCACACACTGAGAGTCTAATAAGAAAACCTTGCCATCAGAAAAATGAGAAAACCAGAAAGCAAGTTCTCAAACTAAGGCAGTTAGCTACAGCGTTAGAGAAAGTGGGAATGACAGTAGGAACGTCAGGGATATAAAAGAATCAAGGTTTGGCTACTAGGTAGACGTGGGGAGTGAGAGAGAAGGAGCCATGGAGAATGGTCCAGGTTTCTGGGTTGGTTATGATGTCAGGATTGTGCTTGGCTAGAAAAGTTGTCTGCTCTGCAGATTTGTGATGCCTCTCCTAGCTTTCTGCTCAACTTTCTTTAGAATGGCTTTTCATCCTCGTGCTTGTCATCTTGTTAATTTAAGTAGCATGTGCTACTTCCAGCATCACATTGGTCCAGGCTGGATGAAGGGATGGGTTGAAGGGCAAAAGGTAGAGACAGCCCTTTTTAAAAGAGGCTTCCTGGGCCAGGCACAGTGGCTCATGCTTGTAATCCCAGCACTTTGGGAGGCTGAGGCAGGTGGATCACCTGAGGTCAGGAGTTCGTGACCAGCCTGGGGTAAAACCCCATCTCTACTAAAAGTACAAAAATTAGCTGGGAATGGTGGTACATGTCTATGATCCCGGCCACTTGGGAGGCTGAGGCAGAAGAGTTGCTTGAACCCAGGAGGCGGAAGTTGCAGTGAGCTGAGGTCACGCCACTATACTTCAGACTGAGCAACAAAATGACACTCTATCTCAAAAAACAAAACAAAACAAAACAAAAAACCTTCCTGGATGTCCCACCTATGTCGTTATGATATGCGATAGCCCGAGCAGTTTGTATAGTTATCCCTAGTTGCAAGGGAGGTTCTTTATTTTTTTCGGCCGTTGAATTATTTTATTTTTGATAGATGTCTTTGTTTACCTTACAATTTTTTTTTAAATAAAACTTGCATATATTTGCAAGAAAGTTTTTAAGCTGAGTCGACTGCCTCTCTGAATGAATTAAACAGTGCTTCTGTTAGTGAATACAAATACTGATCGACTTACGACCTATGCAACTTACGACCATTCGACTTTACGACCACAATCGCTAGCCACGACTGCTCCGCGTCCGGCAGCGCAAACGTTGCCCAGCTGGGCGTACGACAGTGCGGACCAACTTCCGGCAGCACTACCATCAACTGTGCACCATTTCAACTGTACATATAGCCTACTCAACTTACGACCAAATCGTGTTACGACCGGTCTGTTGGAACCAATCGTGGTTGTAAGTCGAGTACTAGCTGTAATGGATACTGAGCAGCCAACTACAGGATTTTCCACAGATCATTATGGAGATGCCAGTTTCATGCTCTGAGACAGGAAATACTGGATGAGAAGCAGGCTTCCGTAGAAAGACAGTGAACTCAGTTATGTATATGTTGTGTTTGAGGTTACTGTGAGTTATCCAGCTGAGATATTCGGTTGAACAAGTATGACTAATGATAATTTGGGGGGGTTCTTGACCTATAAATGACAGTTGGACCTTCTCAATAATAATTGTTACTGATTATGTGTCTGGTATTTTTTAGGTATTGAAGCAGGTGGGTTATTTGGTTCTTTATAGCAGTGCTCTTCAAACTAGAATATTCCTGGGGGTACCTGAAGACTTTCCATGGATCGTGTGAGCACAGACAGTTTTAACGGAATCAATTTCTAGGTTCTCAAATCCCGTACATAGTCTTACTTGAAATTGATCTGCCTGAGAGCCGGCTGCCATATTTAGGAAGGGTCTTCATTGTCACCCACTTCACAGAACTCCTTCTCCCACTTTAGAGACCTCTACCAAGCTAGAATTTTATATCACTTAACTATAGATTTGTTGTAAGAAATCACATTATTTTCTTGTTTTATGATTTACTATAAAAATGAAAAAATCCTATTACTTCTACATAATGACTTTATGACTTCTAGCAATACACTTTATAAAATGTGCTTCATAATTAATGAATTTAAATGATTAAATTTAAATTTTATGTTTTTAAAAAATGTTCCTTAAAATCCATATCAACCTATTTACTTGAATTGGAAACTGAAATTTTTCTGAAGAATGTTAGACTAATGTTGCCTTTGCTGATCAGGTTAGACGGCAAACATTTTCCACAGATTCAGTGAGCTAAACCTGTCGTCTTAGCTCAACAAAGTTTTGACATAAAATATATTGAAAACATGTGAGAAGACAAAAATAATTTTATTAAACATTGTGAATTGACTAAGGTACATTAAAAGAAGGAATTTTTATTTTCCCAATCCCTTTGAATATATCTTACTTTAGAAAATGCCTTGAGCCAAAAATAACATACATAATTAATAACAATTTGATAGGTCTTGGCAAGCCTTTCTTGGAGAAAACCCTGATACCCGGATAAAAACCTCTTTTGCAAGCCAGGTGGTTTCCAACTCTTTTCTTCCAACAAAATTGAAGACAAGCTTAATCAAGTTGTCATTTGCTAGAACATGAAAAATAATGTTATGATAGATCACTAGGTGATTTTTGACATAAAATTTAGAACAAGTTGAAAGAATTGACTGATTTTTGCTTCAGCAAAATCTTTTCTGTCCCCATTTATTCACATAAGCAAGATTTCTTAGCCCTGACATTTATAAAATGGAAAATTAAAACAAAAACGATGTCAAATCATTTTCATATTATTGATTAAAAAAACAAAGCATATTCATCTCATTAAGAGATACACACCCAACAAAAATTTTCTTTTATGTTTAATAATTATCTATTAAAAGTGTCAGCATGTTGATCTGTTTTGATCAACTGTGTATTCACAATTGTAATGACAGAAAACGGTAGAGCATTATGAGCGCATAAAGTAAGAAGTGTTCAATATAGATACACAGTTGTGCAGATCATATAATGTGATGATCTATAAAAGATTTTAAAGCATAGAATGACACTACATTTGGATTAATTTATGTGGAGGAGGTAGAATGGAGTTAGCAGGGAACAAAGTAAAATTTCTGACTGCTAAAAGCAACTTCTTGTTCAGTTTTTTTAAAAACATATACGTATGAGTATCAAACTTCTAGGGCAGCAGTCAACATTTGAGGCACCAGGGACCAGTTTCCTGGAAGACAATTTTTCCATGAATGGGGGGAGGGGATAGTTTCAGGATGACTCAAGTGCATTACATTTATTGCTCACTTTATTTCTATTATTATTACATTGTAATATATAACAAAATAATTATACAACTCACCATGATGTAGAATCAGTGGGAACCTTGAGCTTGTTTTCCTGCAACTAGATAGTTTCATCTGTGGGAGACAGTGACAGATTATCAGGCTTTAGAGATTCTCATAAGGAACATGCAACCTAGATCCCTTGCGTACACAGTTCACAGCAGGGGTAGCACTCGTATGAGAATTTAATGCCACCACTGATCTGACAGGGGCGGAGCTCAGGCTGGAAAGTGAGTGATGGGGAGTGGCTGTAAATACAGACGAAGCTTTACTCGCTGGTCCACCGCTCACCTCCTGTTGTGTGGCCCTGTTCCTAAATGACCATAGACTGGTCCTGTTTGTGGTCTGTGGCCTGAGAATTGGGAACACCTGTGCTAGGATAGTTATATTCTTTTGCTACTTTAAAAAGAGCAATGCAAGCCAGAAATTACCTCCATTGCAAGTATTTAAAGTTATAATAAGAAGTACTTCTGGAGTCCAGGCACTCATGCCTGTAATCTCAGGACTTTGGAAGGCCAAGGCAGGCGGATCACGAGGTCAAGAGACTGAGACCATCCTGGCCAAAATGGTAAAACCCTGTCTTTACTAAAAATACAAAAATTAGCTGAGCTTGGTGGTGTGTGCCTGTAGTCCCAGCTACTTAGGAGGCTGAGGCAGGAGAATCGCTTGAACCCAGGAGGCAGAGGTTGCAGTGAGCTGAGATTGTGCCACTGCACTCTAGCTTGGTAACAGAGCAAGACTCCATCTCAAAAAACTTTTTTTTTGTTTGTTTGTAGAGAATGGCCTCAAGTGATCTTCTTGCCTTAGCCACACAAAGTGCTGGGATTACAGGTGTGAGCTGTGGGGCCCTGCTGAAGCTGGCCTTTTACGTGCCCCTGGGCACAGGTCCCCATGTCAGTTTGCCATGCTCAACACACACATCACACTTGTGTGCTTGGTTCCTCCTCCAGAGCAGGAATCAGTGCCCAGGCTCCATGCTTTCCCTAAGAGGGGATGTTATTGTGGCAAGCCCTTTTGGGGCTCCCCAAGAGCTGATCCTGAAGGCATTTTGAGACTATGAGGACTAACCAGATTGCTGGAGAGAACCCAGGACTTCCCTAGATGCCACTCCACAGTGGGAATGTCAGGCCTAAGTGTTCTGGTAAAATTGAAGACTATGTGACATCAAAGGCCAGAGAATAGGTTAGGAAGATTCAGGAGCTTTGAAAACAGAACCCAGCAGCCACTGAGTTGAGGCTTTGAGGCCTGAATAAGCAAAATGATATTGTTTGGCACAACTCATTACTTTAAAAAAGAAAGATAAAAATGTTTTTAGCATACAGAAAAATATGGAGAATATTATGGGAAATATCCATGCTCTACTCACCAAAATTGGATGTTGTCATTCTGCTATATTTGCTTCAGCTCTTCCGAATGAACTTCTAACTGTATCAGCAATATATCAGAAATGTTTTCGTTTAGGAAAACATGATATTATGGTGTGAAAGAGATTTTTAAAAATAAACACAGGCATTGCTCATCATATCCTTGAAATTTACCAGTTTCTGGTCCTTGTTCGTGTGGGTTTCACAATAATATACTGTTAAAACTTTCTATGTTTACATTATGACTACCTTGAAGTTTGAAATCCTTGAAGTATTATCAATATACTCAAGAAACTCCTTTCTAGGTCACCAGTTCAAATTTGGCTTGAAATCACTGGAGTGGCTGCAAAATAATTACAATTCATCATGTTCAATGACATTATAAAGACTATCATTAGAGTAATTTAGACATCATCTGTATCCAAAATTTTATGATGAGTTCCACTCACTGATCCAGACAACCACACATCTATTGTCATATAAATGTGAAAGGGGGTGTTAAGTCGAGCCTACACATGGCTCAGTTCACTTGTCTACATGGCATCCTCTTAGGACTTATGTGTTCAATATGTGTGGTTGGAGTTTGCTGATATTGTGATAAGTGGATGCCATGTTCCTTTCAACTAGAGTCAAAGGATTTCATACTTGTTATCAGGACCCACAGGGAGAATTACATTTTTTATTGGCTCAGTAGATATACATATACATTATATTTAAAAAGCATATATATATATTTAAAAAGCATATATATATGTTTTTCTTGTGGTTGAATTGTGTCCCACCAAAATGCATGTTCACCTGGAGTCTAAGGATGTGGACTTTTTTTTGGAAATAGGGTTGTTGCAGATATAATTAGTTAAGATGAGGCCGTACAGAAGTAGAGTGGGCCCTGAATCTAACATGATTGTTGTGCTTACAAGAAGAGGAGAAGAGACACAGAGACAGACACACACAGGGAAGAAGGCCATGTGGAGACAAGGAAAGAGATTGCAGTTATACAACTGCAAGCCAAAGACCAAGGATTGCCAGCAACTACCAGAGGCCAGGAAAAAGCAAGCAGCGGTTCTCCCCTAGAGGCTTCAGGGAGAACATGCCCCTACCAGCATCATCCAGTTCGTAATATTTTGTTATGGCAGCCCTAGGACACTATATCTATGTATCTATGTATCTGTCTATGTATCTGTCTGTCTATCTGTCTGTCTGTTTGTCTGTCTGTCTGTCTGTCTTGTGTGTGTGTGCATTACAATGTTTCCCTAAAATAATGCTTACCTATATATTTTTAACAATACATTATAATATTTTATTTCTGAGTATAGTCCATTCTATTCTGTTCAATTTTTTAAAGATTGCGCTATGAAAAAAAAAAAGAAAAAAACTTGAGTCCTAGCAATGAAGTGAGGTCCTTGATTAGGCCCTAGATCTGCTTCGTGGAAGGCACATTCCTGTCCACTGTCCTCCACAGCTCATGTCTTTGCTCTCTTGGTCCACTAGTCTCACTGGCTGCCTCTGAGTGGTGCTGGAGAGTGTGCCCTTCCTGTGGCAGACAACTTTTGTGGCTGTCTCTGGTAATGCGGGATTAAAGGCTTGGGTTGCTTTACAGGTTCAGGAACATACGGATCTGACACCCTGGGGAGGTACTCTTCTTGAGACTGCTACTAGAGCCATAGGTCCAAGAGTGCAGCTTTGCAGCTGTGTTCCAGTGGTCAGGAAGCCGGAATCGAGGCATGACCATTGCTGCTCAACTGCCCTCCACACCTAGGAAGCTGAGAACAGGCCCTGGGACATTGCTGCAGGAAAAAAAAAATGACCAAAACATTGGAAGCAATATGGCCTCCATCTCATTTCTGCCTTCTACTTCACACGAGATTCATGTACTGGGCAGAGTATAATGCATATCCAGAACCCCAACTATAAGGGAGTTTTTGAACGATTATTTTCAGATGTCGAATCTTTCTTTCCTTTTTTTTTTCTTTTTTTTTTTAAGATGGAGTCTCACTCTGTTGCCCAAGCTGGAGTGCAGTGGCATGATTCCAGCTCACTGCAACCTCTGCCTCCTGGGTTCAAGCGATTCTACTGCCTCAGCCTCCCGAGAAGCTGGGATTACAGGTGCACACCACCACGCTCAGCTAATTTTGTATTTTTAGTAGAGATGGGGTTTCACTATGTTGGCCAGGTTGATCTCAAACTCTCAACCTCAGGTTATCTGCCCTGTTTAGCCTCCCAAAGTGCTGGGATTACAGGCGTGAACCATCGCACCTGGCCTAGATGTCCAATCTTTCTAAACAGAAGGAGGAGGGGTTGCATGTTAAAGTAGACAAATCACAGTCTCCATCACAAGGTTTATAAAGGATTGTCTATTTTGATAAGTAAGTTCACTGTAAGTCTCAGCGATGTTGATTTAGGAGATCTTGGTGTCCAGTTAGATGCCCCCAAGTCCTCCTGCAAGGGCAGGCAATACAGACTGTGCCAGCACAACTCTCGAGGGTCAGCATTGACTGAAATGGAAAAACAGGGAAGGGATTAAAGAGACCCTGGCACATTATCATCAATCTAGGGGCAAATTAAAACTTCTTGGACCTACTCTGAGGCTGAACCGGAGTCATTTGCTTTTCTCCAGATTAATGGCAAGATGACGAGATGAGAAATGGCACGTTCTGGTTTTGTAGGCTTATAACACCATCTCCCTGTAATGAATACAGTACCATGACTGCGGCGGCTGCTGCTGTTGCCACAATGACTCAGTGAGTCATTAACACCGCAATCCTCTTTATAATGAAATCTGGGTAAAGTGGTTGCCTATTTGTCACTCTAAAGTGGCAGTCTACTAAATGGTAACTTTGTAGGCCGAAAGACAGAAAAACTTAATTCAACTTCCTGTGCACCTTACCGTTAACCATGGTTTGGACTTAAGGATTATTAGCTGACTCATTTGCTGTTTGTTTCTCAAGAGGCATATTTAAACATTAAAAACAAATGTGATTGTTAGTACTATGCCTTAAGAAATTTTCTGCCACACCCTAAAACTGTATAAATGATAGGCTATGTATAATAAAAATACTCTCATATTTTTTAGCTTACTATATGTAAGTGTTCTGAATCCAGAATGAGGATTTCTTCCCAGTAAACTATTCCGGTGAGACCCTGCCATTTGTTACGTTTTGAGTATCTTATTCCCTCTCTCTCTCTCTCTCTCTCTCTCTCTCTCACACACACACACACACACACACACACACACACACACACACACAGAGACACACACACACACACCCCAGATGCACACATATGCCTTTTATGTTTATCTAGTTTTGGGAGGTAATATCACTGGACAGTTAAGGTTTGGTGTTTGGAGTTGCGCTCCACTGTGGCCTTGTTCTGGGACTCTAAAGTGATTTAACTCCTCTGGGCTTCAGCTAGCTCACTGACAGTTAGTTGTGTAATACCAGCTTGTTGTTGAGGAACTAAATGAGATGATGTCTGTAAAGTGCTCAGCTCAGAGCATGGCATATAGTAAATGCTCATCAAATGTAATTCCTTTTATTTTTAGCCATGTTGTGAAATTTTATTGTACTAGATTTGGGTTTAAATTTTTAAAGAGTTTATTTTGGAGGAAATGGCATGAGTAATAAGCATATGCCAATATGTTATTATCAGAGCATTTGTAACTATCTCATGACAAAATAACAGAAAATGGTATTTACTATCAGCCCCAAAGTTCAAGTCTATATATATGTGTGTGTGTGTGCATATATATATATATATAATTTTTTTGAGACAGAGTCTTGCTTTGTTGCCAGGCACAAGGCTGGAGTGCAGTAGCGGGATCTCGGCTCACTGCAACATCCACCACCCAGGTTCAAGCAATTCCCCTGCCTCAGCCTCCCAAGTAGCTGGGACTACAGGCACACGCCACCATGCCCAGCTAATTTTTGTATTTTTGTAGAGGCGGGGTTTCACCATGTTTGCCAGGATGGTCTCGATCTCTTGACCTTGTGATCTGCCTGCCTTGGCCTCCCAAAGTGCTGGAATTACAGGTGTGAACCACTGCGCCCAGCCTCAAGTCTATATTTTATAGCTTAATTTAGATGATTAAAGAGCAGCATCAGCTCTTTTAGTATATTGTACTTATATTCATTATATTAAAAAGTACATTACATAATTTATAACATGGTGATAAAAATGTGTAACCTATATGCAAGGGGGACAGAACACAAAATAGTAAAATAATTTTTAGGTACTGTAGGGGTTTCCTGCAGGAAAAGCAGTTGCAAGGTCTGCATATTAAATACAGATCTTTTTGTCCCTTCCCCTGAAGCTGTGGAAGAGATCTTTTCAAAGAGGATCCAGGAAGCAACTATACAGAAAAGAGCCATGTATTTAAGGAACTTAATCCTCTCCACCCAAAACCGCAGGGCTGGTAGAAATGGCTGTTCCAAGCATGATGTGAGCAGAGACCCAAGATTCAGGAAGACAATAGGTGCATGAGAGCTGAGAAGTAGAGTGAACAGTAGACACCCAGGAAGCGACCAGATGTCTACTGAGCCTGAGAGTAGGGATGGACTAGAGGATGCAGAGAGCCAGAAAGGCTTTCCTGACCTTGTGGTACTGGAGCCAAGGTGCATTTCCTTGGAAGATCGTCTGCAGGTGTTGGTGGGCACCAAGAAATCACTGGTTTGAGAAGAGAGAGCAAAGAACAAAAAATTACTCAACAAATCAGGAGTCCAAAAATCTTCAGGACCTGACAGTGAAGGATCCTGCACTCAGTGATGGATTTAAAACTGTGGATGAATGAACACAAATGCTAAGAGTGATAGGAACTGCAAGATAATAGCCCTGCAGTTACTATTGTCGCCTGATGGAAGGCAAAAGGCCTAAGGAAATTGCAGGGAGAATCTTGCAAAGTCAGAACTACTTCAAAAGAGAATCTGGCAAAGTCAGGCCTAGAATTGAGGAAAGGGTGAGGCTAGGGACTGGGACAAAGACAAGGCTCTGGCCCTGCCCACCTGGGGCTGGAAACAGTTACAGTCCTTTAATGAGAAAGCATGTAGTAACTGCATGGAAATCACCCCGCATGCTACTCCTTATAAACAGCAGGACACAAATACTTGTCCAGGCAAACAGCATGGCAAATCCGTAGCATAGCCTGGATTCTTACCAATTAATCTCTTTATGCTCTCAATCTTCAAGATAAAGAATTCTATTCAGTTGTTATAAAAGAGGAAACTGAATAAAAATAAATAAGCAAATCTCAATAGACCCAGAGTACCATTTGCTTGAAAAAACAGCATGGTTAAATTGCACGGTGGGGGGGGTTGTGTGTTTTTTTGAGATGGAGTCTCACTGTGTCGCCCAGGCTGGAGTGCAATGGCATGATCTCGGCTCACTGCAACCTCCACCTCCCAGGTTCCAGCAATTCTCCTGCCTCAGCCTCCCGAGTAGCTGGGACTACAGGTGTGCACCACCATACCCGGCTAATTCTTTGTATTTTTAGTGGAGATGGGGTTTCACTATGTTGGCCAGGATGGTCTCAATCGCCTGACCTCGTGATTCGCCTGCCTCAGCCTCCCAAAGTGCTGGGACTACAGGTGTGAGCCACCGCGCCTGACCCTAAATTGCAGTTTTAACAAGAACGCGTGTTTTGGAGTCAGTCAGATTCAGGTCTGAGACCTATCTCTAGCCCTAAGTGAAGGACTTCGGGCTCATTGATTAAACCGTATTGGCATTAATTCCACCTGTGCAAATTGGGAACCATGCTGTCAACCTTGCAGGTTTAAACAATTTTAAGATTAAATGAACTTATACAAAAATATCATTTGGAATGGGCTAGGTGGCCAATATGTTAGTTTCTTTTCTCTTGATTTTGACATTGCAGAACCACAGACTCAAAGTCTGATAGGCACCCTGACAGGTGTGACCATGGGCCATGTATTGCTAAGTTGTGCAAGCTTCCAAAGGGACTGCACAGGTCTCTGGAGTCAGACTGCCTGGGCTCAGAACCACTCAATAGCTTTCTGACCTGGGAGGAGTTACTTATTCTCTCTGTGACTCATATTTCTTACCTATCAAAGAAGTTAGCAATGTCCACACACAGGAGTTTTGGAGTGCTAAGTGAAAAAAATCCACATAAGGCATTTAGGATGATCTGAGAAGGGCAGGACTGAGGTGAAGTTCATGGAGATAAAGTTAACAGGGACGTTAAGATAGTCATCTCTGGAGTTACCTGGCCAGGTGCTGGTCAATGGTAGCACCAGAGGGCAGCATGGTGATTGCAAGGCCCCTCCCAGGCTCTGTGGATAATTTTAAATGAGCCACAGTAGCCTTCCAAGGAGACTTCATAATTATGGAACCTGGGAATGGCCCCTTCTGCTTAAATATAATGCCATCCAACCCAGCCCACTCCCCTAGGGCTAGCTTTGGATGGGGAGCCTTTACTTCAAATTGTACTGCTTATTTTCTTATTTGCTTATTTTATTTTCCCATCATTAAAATGTAGCCTAGCTGGGCACAGTGGCTCACGCTTATAATCCCAGCACTTTGAGAGGGGTTGGCGGGTGGATCCCTTGAACACAGGAGTTCGAGACTAGCCTGGGCAACATGGAGAAACCCTATCTCTACAAAAAACACAAAAATTATCTGGGCATGGTGGTACATGCCAGTAGTCCCAGTTACTCAGGAGGCTGAAGTGGGAGGATGATTTAAGCCTGGAGGCAGAGGTTGCAGTGAGCCGAGACAGTGTCGCTGCACTCTAGCCTTTGTGACAGAACAAGATCCTGCCTCATGGTGGATCATGAGGTCAGGAGATCGAGACCATCCTGGCCAACAGGGTGAAACCCTGCCTCTACTAAAAATACAAAAAATTGGCCAGGCATGGTGGTGCGCGCCTGTAGTCCCAGCTATTCAAGAGGCTGAGGCAGGGAAATCTCTCAAACTCAGGAGGTAGAGGTTGCAGTGAACCAAGATTGCGCCACTGCACTCCAGCCTGGCAACAGAGCAAGACTCCGTTTCAAAAAAAAAAAGTCGTGCCTCAAAATAAATAAGTAAAGTAAAAAGTAGAAAGAAATGTATTGACTCATATAGCCAAGAGGTGCCAGGGTTGAATCCATAGCCTCAGAGAAGTAATGAGGATCCTATAATGCCACTTTCCTCTGTGCTGGTGTCATAGGTTTGAGATGAAGATTTGTTGAATGCAGCGAGTTTGCTGGGGAGTACTCTCAATAGAAGCATGGCTAAGAAGCGTAAAGGAAGCAAGACTGCGCAGTGGGAGGTAGCTGATTCTGTGATGAGCTCCTTTTACAACCCTATCCTGGGTTGTCTGGTCTTGAGGGAAGGGGACCGGGCCTTTATAAGTTCTAAGCCCTGCAGCCATCAGTCCTTGGGCGAGGTGGCTTTTCTTGCTGAGGGCAATTCATGGAGAGCAACTCAGCTGAGAGCCATCAGCTGCCAATATTCCAAGCAGCTGAGAAAATCAGTGCCTCAGTCCAGAGGGAGTGATCTGGGTGGCAAACCATGCACCCAGTACAGTTGACTTTATTTTCGGGTAGCGTCTGTCCATGTGCCACCCAAGATGGCCACCTGCAGTTAGGCTTACATGGTGGTTCTCAGCCCCTGCAATCTTTCCTGATCTTAACAGTGAAAGTCCTAGTGCGGATTTTGATTAGCTTGATTTGAGTCATGTGGCCATGCCTAAACCAATCATGATGCCAGGGCAACAGGCTTCTCTGATTGTTTAAGTCTGGATTGTATGTCTGCTCCTGGAAGTAGTGGCGATTGCTGGAAAAGATTACTGAAAAGAGGATTTCGGTTCAAAACTAACAGTTGCCTATACAACCTATGTTACAGGTTAAGCAGCAGAGCCACACACAAATTCCTCTCTTGAAGTCCCACCCTCACTCCCACAGAATGTGATCTTATTTGGAAACAAGATTTTCATAGAGGTAGTCAAGTTAAAATGAGGTCATTGGGGTGAGCTCTAATCCAACTCCTCATGCAGAGGTGAAATTTGGACACAGCCAGCCATTCAGGGAGAATGCCATGGGCACATGAAGATGGCCATCTACAAGGCAGAGAGAGAGAGGCCTGGAATAGCTCTTCACTTCACAGCCCTAGAAGGAAGAAGCCCTGCCAAAACTTTGATTTCAGACTTTCTAGTCTCCAGAGCTGTGACTAATACATTTGTGTCAGACACTCTCTTGTGGTGCTTTGTTACAGCAACCCCGGCAAACTAATAAGAATCTGATGGAGATTAAAGTTTTTAGGCTGCAGGATTTCCTGAGGCCATAACGCGGATGCTAAAATAGGTTATTTGTCTTAAATTTTGCCTGTCTAGTACTTAGTGGATTTGTCAGAGGTGTTCGAACCAAAGCAACTCCATCTTGAATAGGGGCCGGGCAAAATAAGGCTGAAACCTACTGGGCATTCTAAGTTACAGGCTGAAACAGGAGGTTGGCACAAGACATAGGTCACAAAGACCTTGCTGACAAAACAGCTTGCTATAAAGAAGCCAGCCAAAACCCACCAAGACCAAGATAATGACAAGTGTGACCTCTGGTCACCCTCACTGCTACACTCCCACCAGTACCAATGACAGTTTACCAATGGCATGGCAACGTTAGGAAGTTATCCTATATGGTCTAAAAAGGGAAGGCATGAATAATCCACTCCTTGTTTAGCATAGCATCAAAAAATAACCATAAAAATGGGCAGCCATCAGCCCTTGGATTTGCTCTGTCTATGGAGTAGCCATTCTTTTATTCCTTTACTTTCTTAATAAACTTGTTTTCACTTTACTGTATAGACTCGCCCTGAATTCTTTCTTGTGTGAGATCCAAGAAGGCTCTGTTGGGGTCCGAATTGGGAACTTTTCCAGTAATATCTTTCTGGCGACCATGGAAGGGACAATACTAAGGAAAGCCCCAAGCTAACGGCTAGCTTTGGGTAAGTGGTGGGGTCCAGTAACAGGTTGAAACATCAAATTGACCAAAGGAAGTGGTCCATTTTGCTCTGTTCAAGTGTAATCTGTGTTACCTCTTCTCAAGTAAGATTTCTTGAGAGGATTAAGCTTGGAAGCATTCAATGTACACAATGGATTAACTTCTTTCTTTCTTTTTTTGTTTTGAGACAATCTCGCTCTGTTGCCCAGGCCGAAGTGCAGTGGCACAATCTCGGCTCACTGCACCCTCCACCTCCAGGTTCAAGTGATTCTCCTGCCTCAGCCTCCCAAGTAGCTGGGATTACAGGCACCCACCACCACACCTGGCTAATTTTTGTATTTTCAGTAGAGACGGGGTTTCACCATGTTGGCCAGGCTGGTCTTGAACTCCTGACCTCAGGTGATCCACCTGCCTTGGCCTCCCCAAGTGCTGGGATTACAGGCGTGAGCCACCGCACCTGGCTGCATTAACTTCTTTCTTATGTGTCTGTAATGGCAGTAGCAGTGTATCATTTGGGGGGAAGGGTACAATTGAGACATAATCAAAACCATTTTCTCTTAATTTTCTCATGGAACTCCAACTGAGAAAGGTCAGTAGGCTCTAGTGGTACCAAACTCTAACTCGTACATCCCTACTTGGATTTGCACCAGTTATCATTTATGCACATGGCAGTTATCGTGGCCTGACAAGCCAACATCATTGAGTAGAAGCAATTGGGAAGGGTAGCCACTGCCTCTGTCTTTTTATGGCACTGTGACATAAAAATAAAAAACTTCATGTCATCTTGAGTTCATAAGAAGGGGAACTCCCAAAATGGCAGCGACTGAGAGCAATATGCACAATTTAAAAAAAACTATGACAGTCTCAAGTTGACGTATTATCGGATTCAGTATTGGCTTAATAACTTAAACGTAATTTTAATTTTCATAGCCCAGAGACATTCTGTGCTATTCACCTATTCCTGTCTATCTGTTTTGTACGTTGCTCTCTCATGATCTGTTTATTCTTATGTCAGCCTAGATATAATGGGATATATAGTAAGTCCTCAATGTCGTGGATGGGTTCTTCTTGGAAACTGTAATGTTAAGCCCAATAATGTGGAACAGATCCTTGTATAATATCATTTCCTTCAATGTCACTAGTAATAAAGTTGATGAGAAAAAAAGTTGTTTGTTTCCTTGAGACAGTCTCACTCTGTCGCCCAGACTGGAGTGCAATGGCATGATCTCTGCTCATTGCAACCTCTGCCTTCACGTCCCAGGTTTAAGTGAGTCTTCTGTCAGCCTCTGGAGTAGCTAGGATTACAGGCATGTTCCACCACATCTGACTAATTTTTGTATTTTTAGTAGAAATGGGGTTTTGCCATGTTGGCCAGGCTGATCTTGAACTCCTGACCTCAAGTGATCTGCCCACTTCAGCCTCCCAAAGTGCTGGGATTACAGGCATGAGCCACCATGCCCAGCCAAAATTGGTTTTGTTATACATTGCTTCACTCAAAGTCACAGCTTCCAAGAACCTATCCAAGTCCTTAAGTGAAGATTGACTTTAACAGCTGGAATGTCTAATTTCTTCATATTATCCTTGATTTTCATTTTAAAAGTTTAATCTCACTCATTTCTCCAGCTAAAAATAAAACTTTTTAAGATCCCCTTCCAAATTCCATTGCAACGGTGATTGGGATCATGATAAATCCATAAATTAATTTGAAAATATTGACATCTTCGTAACAGCTGGGCTTCCATCAACTCATGCAATGTGCTCCCCCCAGTTATTTGTTCCTTTTTATTTGAAACTTAGATTCAGAGGGTTGAGTCAAGCATGCTCCTCATCGTTTTTATTTTGTACAAAGCTACTCTCTTATTTTGCTTGTTTTAAATCACTTTTCACGTCTGAGGAATTCTATCTGTAGCCATAGAGAATCAAGGTGACCTTGACTGAGGACACCTGACATTGAGAGAGGAGCGACAGGAGAAATGAGAAACAGGGGCAGCTGTGCTCTTCCTGGATCTCAGTCACTGGATTTGCCCTATTACAGAGTCCTGACTCCATCCTGAACTCTGATTCAGATAACTCTAAAGTGAACTTCAGTCTGGGTGCGGTGGCTCACGCCTGTAATCCTGGTACTTTGGGAGGCCGAGGCACGTGGATCACCTGAGGTCAGGAGTTTGAGACCAGCCTGAGCAACATGGTGAAAATCCGTCTCTACTAAAAATACAAAAAAATTACCCGGGCATGGTGGTGGGCGCCTGTAGCCATAGCTACTTGGGAGGCTGAGGCAGGAGAATCACTTGAACTCGGGAGGTGGAGGTTGCAGTGAGCCGAGACTGCGCCACTGCCCTCCAGCCTGGGTGACAGAGAGAGACTCTGTCTCAAAAACAAAAAGGAAAACTAAACAAACAAATAAATAAATAAATAAAGTGCACTTCAGATCCTTTCACCTCTGCCTGTCTCAAGAATCTTTGGCTAACTGTCGTTGCGACCAACAAGTAAGTTGCTCGAGGTGGGCTTTTTCTCGTATGCACAATCAGACAGGGCCCTGCTCCAGACACCACTTGCCTCTCCTCTTCCCCGTCACCTCCTTTCTGGGGCTTCCCTTTTGATTCTAAAGCATTGAGAAATTTCAGAATCTGTGTGGTGCCCATTTATGATGGTGCAGCTTAAAAGTACAAAGAAGTCAACTCCTTGTGGGGCCATCCACTGTCCAGTGGAGTTAGGAGCTGTTGGGTGGACTGTCCTGATATTCATCATTTATAAAGCTCCCCGGAAAACAGAGCCTCCTGTCAGATCTGGTAGCCTGTCTCTTTGGATGCCAAAGGATGACACGCCTGGTAACACACTCGTATTGTTGCTTTCCCTCCTTCCCGTCTTGGCTCTTTGTCCGCTGTCTTCTTCCTAGGTTTGTATGTTCTAATAAAATAATAGCACATGAACTTTTGCTTCAGGCTTTGGTTTCTAGTGGACCCAATCTAAGACAGATTTTGTAAAGTAGCTTTTTTTTTTGAGATGGAGTATTGCTCTGATGCCCAGGCTGGAGTGCAGTGGCACAATCTTAGCTCACTGCAACCTCCGCTTCCTGGGTTCAAGCGATTCTCTTGCCTCAGGCACGCACTAACATGCCTGGCTAATTTTTGTATTTTTAGTAGAGACAGGTGTCGCCATGTTGGCTAGGCTGGTCTTGAACTCCCGATCTCTAGTGATCTGCCTGCCTCAGCTTCCCAAAGTGCTGGGATTATAGGCATAAGCCACCTTGCTGGGCCACATAGATTTGTTTCCTTATAAAAACTCATCTTTTTGCCTAGCTAGTTCACATAGATTCCTGCTACTTGCAAACAAACAAAATAATTGATGTCTTTTATGATTATTTATTTTCCATTTTTCTGGAGAAAATACTTAGGATTTTTTTCCCCAAAAGTTGATGTGGCAGGATAGCTCTTTGATTCCATGTATGTGTATCATTTTTCCCTTTAAGAAATACAGTTTGAGTATAGAACTATGGCATAGTCACAAAATCTGTTATCCTTAAAAGTTTGTGGAAATATTATTTTCAACAACCTGTCTAGCAGCTGAGAGGTCTGATGCCACTACGATTCTTCTCTTTTCCAGTATGTTTTTGGATTTAAAAGAAATAATTTGAGGTCAGAAATTTCGTGATCATACATACAGCTGTGCCATTGTGTCCTCTGGGAAGCAGATGTTGAGAAGCTATTTTAAATGCAGGAGGTTTATTAGTGTATAAAGCTTGGTAAAAAAAAATGAGGGGGGCAAAAGGTTGGTTAGGGAAATCATAGACTCCAGAACAGATCTGATATTTCTCAATCAACTTTGTCAATTTGGTTTTATCTGTTCTCTCTTTTCCAATAAGTTTTGAAAATTTGTGGTCAGCCAATGATACCCATCCATATTTTCTTTTTCATGTACCTTTTTAAAGAATCCAATGGAGTATGTGGTAAAAGGATGTAAACGTGCACTCTGTCTGCCATCTTAAAGTATTCAAGAACTGTGTGTGTGTGTGTGTGTGTGTGTGTGTGTGTAAAACAAACTTGTTTTCCATGAAAAGCTTTACAAAGTTACATTTCTACAATCTGAGTATCAGTGAGAATATTTCACTGTAACATATCCACAGTTGGGTTTTATTAGACAAACAAATAAAACATTTAATTTTATAGATATATATGCTTAAAATGTGCAATCATCTTTAGTAAGGTGAAACTTTTATCTTTCTAATATGGAAAAATTTCAGCATATACAAAAGTAGAGAGAATTGTATAAAGAATCCTGTGTGCTCATTACCCAGTTTCACCGATTATCAATTACTCCAGGAACCGAGGTAAAATGTTCTGCTAAATATGTATTAGCTATTGCATTTCTTTCTTTGCAAATGTTTTTTAATGCTTCTAACTAGCTGTTTTCTTGGATTTTGGGGTTTCTCTTGTAAAAAATTATACACTACTTAGGAATTAATGTTATTTTCTCTCTGTCATAATATCACTGCAAATATTTTTATCACATTTTTCTTTTGATTTTCTGTTGTGTTATACTGAATTTTTAATTTGTTTGCTAAATGGAATGATGAAGGGGTTGTTATGATTTTTAAAAATTGTTATTTAATTTTCCAGCACCACATATTTAAAAAATTAACAGTCTCTATTTCAGAATAATAATATTGCAGGTTAGGAAAAAGTTCTAATTATAAAAGGAAAGAAAAAAAGAGAAAAAGTTCTAATTATTTTCTAGATTTTGAGATTTTCCATTAGCGTTTTTTTCATAAAAGGAAGCTTATTGCAGCATTGTCTTTTTTTTAAAAAAGCCTATATTTTTAGAACAAATCTAGATTTACAGAAAAATTGGAAAGACTACATAGAGTTCCCATGAACTCCATACCCAGTTTCTCCTAATTCTACCGTCTTACATTAGTATTCACACAACTAACGAACCAATCCTGACATATTAATAAATGTATTTACTCACATTTTATGTAATGTTCTTTTTCTGTCCCAGGGTCCCATCCAGAAGACTGTGTTACATTTAGGCATCATCTCCTTAGCACTATTTGGCTATGATCATTTCTCAGAATTTATTTGTTTTTGCTGATCTTGGCAGGTTTGAGAAGTGGTCAGGTATTTTGTATAACGTCCTTCTGCTGGGATTTGTCTGATGCATGTCTCAACTGGGGTTTTGGGTTTGGGGGAGGAAAACTGTAGAGGTCAAGTGCTATTTCATCACATCATCTCAAGGACACATATCAGCATGACTTATCCCTGTTGATTGTGACTGATCAGCTGGCTGAGGTTGTGTTTGTCAGGTTTCTCTACTACGAAGTTGCTTTTGTTTCCCTTTCCGTACCATATTCTCTGTGAGGGAGTCACTTTATGCAGCCCACACTTAAAGACTGGGGAGTTATGCTCCCCCACAGGGGTGCAGCTTCTACATAAATTATTTGGAATTGTTCTGCCTGGAATTTTGTCTTTTCTCCCCCCAATTTATTTATTTAATCATATATTTATGTAGTATTGATAGTGACAGGAGGCAGCCAAATGACAAGGCAGATAGCAACAGGTTCCCAGTGAAATCCCAACTCCAAGCCAAAAAGAGTTTAAAGCCTGAAAGCCAAACTACAAATTAAATCCCCAGACTTGGTTGAGAACTTGTCCTCCTGTTTGGCACCCTTTCCTCTAATCCCCACCCTTCGCTATTTTACATATACCTACCCTTTCCTAATTTGTTTTCTACACTGTCATGCCCACCTTTGAATGGTGTCTTCACTTCAACCTTTTTTGCATACTCACAAGCCAATCAGCATGCATGCCCCATCCTGTGCCTATAAAGACCCCAGACTCAGTCAGTGGAGGTGGAGGTGGCCTGACTTCGGTGAAGATGACCTGCCCTTCCTGGCCCCTTTGTAGCTCCCCTGGCTGCTGACAGCCATTTTCATCACTCAATAAAATTCTCTGTCTTCACTATCCATCAGTTGTCTATGTGGCCTCATTCTTCTTGGATGCTGGACAAAAGCTCGGGATCCAGTGAGTACAGGTACCCTGAAAATGTTGTCACACAGGCCCTTTGCCCTCACTGGCAAAGGGCAGTCACTCTACGCAATGAGGCAAGGGGCAAGCTGAGCTGCTAACACAGTGCTGTCCATCAGACTGCAGATGGTGGAACTAAAAGAGCACTGTGACATCCCCTCTGGGGCTTCAGGGTCGTAAGTGGACACCGTCACCTGGGCGTCACCATGTTCCCTTCCAGGCAACACACCTGGTCTGATCACAGGCCCCACACGGAGCTTGCTCCTGTGTTGACACCCAGAGCAGTCATCTGGATTCCGCACTTGCCTGCTCACATGCTCCCTGCCGCAAGGGGCTGAGCATGGCGGGCCAAGTAGAGGCAGTGCCCCTGCTGCAAATCCAGTGAAGGGGCCTAGAAAAATCTTGCATCAGTATGGATTCATAAAGATTTATTGTATATTTTGTGTTATAATCCAATGTTATTACTTTTAGTTGTTGTTGAACAAATTGCTCCAGCTTTGGCCATTGGAAGCTCTTTCCTTTGACTCCTGGGTCCTTTTGACTACCGTCGGGAGGTGGGCGGGGGCCCTCATTGTTTATGTGTGTCGGGAGGCAGGTGGGGGCTGCCTGATTTAATGCCTTCTGGCACTACAAGATGTTCCAGGTCCATCTTGTATATTTCCTATTTCAATCTTAGAATCAGCCATTTCACCAAGGTGCTCTGGTTACTTTTATTGGAAAATGATACTAGAAACCAAGATGAGGGTGCTAAGTGTGCTTGTTCCTCCAGTTTTATTGTTTCTAGCCCTCTTAGCCAACAATGCAAGGAAATATATGTGTGTGTATTTCCTGTATACACACACACACACACACACACACACACACATTTCTATATGTAACCATCTGTAGCTATATTAAGCTAAAAATGAATTCATATTGATGCCTCCAACTTTATTCCTTTACCACTAAGATCATGCTAGACTCTCCCCTTGCTTATCTGTAACCTCCAACTTCAACAGTGAGAAACCTGGCTCCTACCACCTGCCATGTATTTACTTCATTGTTCAAATACGGCAGATATGTAGAATAGTAGCAGAATTGGTAAACTCTGTGGGAAACAACTTTCTCAGCTAGAGGTCTAGTCCCTATGTAGTTTCTTTCATCTTTAGTTTTGCAGACTTTGCTCATTTCCAAAGTTTGAGGTCAGCACCTGAAACATTTGTAAGGCTGTTTCATGCATTTGTAATATAGTTAGATTGTTTTGTCACATTCTGGATTCCATCCTGGGATTCCCCTGACCTCCTAGTTTTGTTTTAATTTTCATACATAATTTCACTGTTTGTGTTAAACCAGCACTACTTTAACAAAATAATTATGTTCCTCAATATCTAATTTGTAAGGTTTTATCACACATTAAAACCTTGTGTCTACTAATATCTGTATTTCTTTGCTTACTGTGTGTGTGGTACATAAACCTCCTATCTAGCAGTTAAATAAAAATTGATTTCAAGTTAGAGGAGAGAAAAATATGAAACTTCCTTGGAAGCACTATCCTACAATCCAGGCTGATAGGATTTCCACAGAATAAAACAAGTTTATTGGCATACGCAGAAAGTTACAAAACATATCGTTAACTATGGGTGAGAGAAGATACAACAAAGATTTATACCCCCAGGAATTTGAAATATAAAGTGAACAAGGAAATAAAATATTAAAAAGTAAGTAAAACACAAATAGCAATGATTTTGGGGGGAGTTAACAAAAAATAGTTATATGTAAAACTAGTTATATGACAGATGAGAGAGTGTTTGTGAATATAGGTAGTTCAGGTTCTCCTACTGTCATGTGTGAGGTCCAAGGTACTAATGAATTTATATATTTTTTATACTTTAAGTTCTGGGGTACATGTGCAGATTGTGCAGGATTGTTACATAGGTACACATATGCCATGGTGGTTTGTTGCATCCATCCCCCTGTCATCTACATTAGGTATTTCTCCCAATGTTATCCCTCCCCAATGCCCCTACCACCTGCTATCTCTCCCCTAGCTCTCCCAGCCCCCAACAGGCCCTAGTATGTGATGTTTCCCTCCCTGTGTCCATGTGTTCTCATTGTTCAACACCCACTTATGAGTGAGAACATGCAGGGTTTGGTTTTCTGTTCTTGGGTCAGTTTGCTGCGAATGATGGTTTCCAGCTTCATCCATGTCCCTGCAAAGGATATGAACTCATCCTTTTTTATGGCTGCATAGTATTCCATGGTGTATATGTGCCACATTTTCTTTATCCAGTCTGTCACTGATGGGCATTTGGGTTGGTTCCAAGTCTTTGCTATTGAAAACAGTGCTGCGATGAACATACGTGTGCCTATGCCTTTAAAATAGAATGATTTATAATCCTTTGGGTATATACCCAGTAATAGGATTGCTGGGTCAAATGGTATTTCTAGTTCTAGATCCTTGAGGAATCGCCACACTGTCTTCCACAAGAGTTGAACTAATTTGCACTCCCACCAAGAGTGTAAAAGTGTTCCTATTTCTCCACATCCTCTCCAGCATCTGTGGTCTTCAGATTTTTTAATGGGGTTATTTTTTTTTTTCTTGTAAATTTGTTTAAGTTCTTCAAAAGTTCTGGATATTAGCCCTTTGTCAGATGGGTAGATTGCAAAAAAATTTTCCCATTCTATTGATTACTTGTTCACTCTAATAAGTTTCTTTCGCTATGCAGAAGCTCTTAAGTTTAATTAGATCCCATTTGTCTATTTTGGCTTTTGTTGCCATTGCTTTTGGTGTTTTATTCATGAAGTCCTTGACTATACCTATGTCCTGAATGGTATTCCCTAGGTTTTCTTCTAAGGTTTTTATGGTGTTAGGTCTTATGTTTAAATCTTTAATCCATCTGGAGTTAATTTTTGTATAAGGTGTGAAGAATGGGTCCAGTTTCTGCCTTCTGCACATGGCTAGCCAGTTTTCCCAACACTATTTATTAAACAGGAAATCCTTTCCCCATTGCTTGTTTTTGTCAGGTTTGCCAAAGATCAGATGGTTGTAGATGTGCAGTGTTACTTCCGAGGACTCTGTTCTGTTCCATTTGTCTGTATCTCTGTTTTGGTACCAATACTATGCTGTTTTGATTACTGTAGCCTTGTAGTATAGTTTGAAGTCAGGTAGCATGATGCCTCCAGCTTTGTTTTTTTTTTGCTTAGGATTGTCTTGGCTATGCAGACTCTTTTTTGGTTCCATATGAAGTTTAAAGTGGTTTTTTCCAGTTCTGTGAAGAAAGTCAATGGTAGCTTGATAGGGATAGCATTGAATCTATGAGTTATTTGGGCAGTATGGCCATTTTCATGATATTGATTCTTCCTAACCATGAGCATGGAATGTTTTCCATCTGTTTGTGTCTTCTCTTATTTCCTTGAGCAGTGGTTTGTATCATGAACATGTCAGCTTCATCCCAGGGATGCAAGACTGGTTCAACATATATAAATCTATAAACGTAATCCATCACATAAACAGAACCAAGGACAAAAACCACATAATTATCTCAATAGACGCAGAGAAGGCCTTCGACAAAATTCAACAGTCCTTTATTCTAAAAACTCTCGATAAACTAGGTATTGATAGAACGTATCTCGAAATAATAAAAGCTATATATGACAAACCCACAGCCAATACCATACTGAATGGGCAAAAACTGGAAGCATTCCATTTGAAAACTGGCACAAGACAAGGGTGCCCTCTCTCACCACTCTTATTCAACATAGTACTGGAAGTTCTGGCCAGAGCAATCAGGCAAGAAAAAGAAATAAAGGGTATTCAATTAGGAAAAGAGGAAGTCAAATTGTCTCTCTTTGCAGATGACATGATTGTATATTTAGAAGACCCCATCGTCTCAGCCCAAAATCTTAAGATGATAAGCAACTTCAGCAAAGTCTCAGGTACTAAATCAATGTGCAAAAATCACAAGCATTCCTATACAACAATAACAGACAAACAGACAGCCAAATCAAGAACGAACTCCCATTCACAGTTGCCACAAAGAGAATAAAATACCTAGGAATACAGTTAAAAAGGGATGTGAAGGACCTCTTCAAGGAGACCTACAAACCACTGCTCAATGAATTTAGATTTTGTTAAATGTCTGGGCAAAGTAGTTCCACCAAGGGCTGATTCTAGGTCTTAATGAAAATGAGCACTTTGATAAATAAATTGTGTACTGTTGCATTTTACTGTGATAAGCTCTAAGCATTACAGAGAACATCAGACAGGCAGATGTGCAGTGAGTATGGTTTTCTAGTCCCCCCAGAGCTTCACAGATATGCCTGAGTGGGCAGAGGTTTTCCGCCTTTTTAGGGTAAGGCAATGTTTACCATGCCTCTTGTACACCAGTTTCTAACACTACAACATAATTACCTTTTTTTTTTTTTTTTTTTTTTTTTTTGGAGACGGAGTTTCGCTCTTGTTACCCAGGCTGGTGTTTGCAAAAGCTGTGGTTAGGTAGCTGTATCATTGAACTTCTGTTTCTGGGTACACAAGTTATGAATAATGTCTAGGCTATGATTGTATGCAACTAGTTATCTCCTGGGTTGCAAAGCTGAAGGGTGATTAGGTAAGATAAGCTTGGCCAGAACTTATCACAGCTTGTTGCAAATCTAAGAACAAAATGAAACTCATTGGAATACTATAAAGTAAGACTTCTAAACAGTTGAAGAATAAAAGGAAATGTAGAAAACCAAATTCACCAAAAAGAATTCAGCAAAGAAGAAAGAGAAAAAGGAGGAAGAAGAAGAAATGAAAAAGGCATATTAAAAGCACAAAATAAACGGCTAAAATTAAATCTAAATACATAATGTATTAAAATACATTGAATATAAATGAATATTTAATAGAGTATTTAAAAACCAGAGATTGTCAGATTGAATTTTAAAAACTCAGTTAAGTGGGCCAGGCTCAGTGGTTCACGCCTGTAATCCCAGCACTTTGGGAGGCTGAGGCAAGTGGAACACTTGAGGTCAGGAGTTTGAGACCAGGCTGGACAACATAACGAAATTCTGTCTCTATTAAAAATACAAAAATCAGCTGGGAGCAGTGGTGGGCACCTGTAATCCCAGCTACTCGGGGGTTGAGGCATGAGAATCACTGGAATCTAGTAGGTAGAGGTTGCAATGAGCCAAAATTGGCCACCGCACAAAAAAATTGGGGGAAAATTGGAATTTTTTCAAAAAAAAAAAAAAAATGCTGTTACACATTTATTACACCTAACACAGGATAGCATGGAGACACTGTAAATAAATAAGTAGAAAAATCATACCAGAAAAATCTCAATCCAAAAAAACTGGTATAACTATAGTAATTCCAGAGAAATAGACTCTAAAGGAAAAAAGAGTGTTATTAGTTACAAAGAGGATCATTACATAATAATAAAATGAACCATTCATTAGGAAGCTTACCAACTCTAAATCTATACCTCATACAATATAGCCTTAAAATAAATATCCAAAATCTGACAGAATTATAAGAAATAGATAAATTCCTATAATTCCCTCAGTAATAAATGAAGCAGTCTAAAAGAAATAAGTAAAGTTATAGAAGGTTGATACCACACAATTTTAAAACTTGGTTGAATGGATATAAACGGAATTCTGCACACATTTAGAAAATGCTTTCAGCCAGGTGCAGTGGCTCACGGCTATAAACCTAGCACTTTGGGAGGCCGAGGCCAGTGGATCATCTGAGATCAGGAGTTCGAGACCAGTCTAGCCAATAAGGTGAAACTCCATCTCTATAAAAATTTAAAAAATAGGCTGGGTATAGTGGTGCATGCCTGTAATCTCAGCTACTTAGGAGTCTGAGGCAGGAGAATCACTGGAGCCTGGGGGGTGGGGGTTTCAGTGAGCCGAGATCATGCCACTGCACTCCAGCCTGGGCAACAGAGTGAAACTCCACCTCAAAAAAAAAAAAAAGAAAGAAAAAAAAAAGAAAGAAAATATACATGCTTTTCAAATTGTCATAGCACTTTTACAAAAATTGGATGACTACCAACTACAAAACATATTTCAACAAAAACCAAAGAATAAATGCCATGCAGGCTACATCATCTGATGTAAGTTCAATAAAATTAGAAATTAACAAAAAGATCATCAAAATCCCCATTCAATTAAAAATAAAATAATGTACCTGTGTAAGCTTAAATTATAATGACTTTTTTTTTTTTTTTTTTTTTTTTTGAGACGGAATCTTGCTCTGTCATCCAGGCTGGAGTGCAGTGGTGTGATCTCAGCTCACTGTAACCTCCGCCTCCCAGGTTCAAGTGATTCTCCAGCCTCAGCCTCCCAAGTAGCTAGGATTACAGATGTGTGCCACCATGCAGGGCTAATTGTATTTTTAGTAGAGATAAGGTTTCATCATGTTAGTCAGATGGTCTTGATCTCCTGACCTTGTGATCCACCCACGTTGGCCTATATATATTTTAAAAAATTATTTATTTATTTTGAGATGGAATTTCGCTCTTGTGGCCCAGGCTGGAGTGCAGTGGCATGATCTTGGCTCACTGCAACCTCTGCCTTCTGGGTTCAAGCGATTCTCCTGCCTCAGTCTCCCGAGTAGCTGGGATTACAAGCACCTGCCACCATACCTAGCTAAGTTTTGTATTTTCAGTAGAGATGGGGTTTCACCACGTTGGCCAGGCTTGTCTTGAACTCCTGATCTCAGGTGATCCATGTGTGTCTCAAAGTGCTGGGATTACAGGTGTGAGTCACCACGCCTGGCCCAAGTAATATATTTTTTTTAAAGAACAATGATGGCACAAATTAAACTTGAGTGTGCAATTATTTGGGAAAGAAAGTAGCCTTGAATGCATACATTAAAACAAGACAAATGTTTCAAAATGAACGTTCCAGGTATTAGTCTTAAAATGTTAGAAAGGAACAACATAGTAAACAAGAAAAAACAAAAAGTAGAAGGAGCCAAATAAAAAACATGAAGACTAAAATTAAGAACTTTAAAAAATGAGTAATGAAGAGGACTAACAAAAATTAGATACTGATTCTTTGAAAAGGTTAACAAAAGAGACAAACTACTGGTGAGAAAGACATGTAGCGTCAGACCAAAAGTTAAATGCAAAAGAGGATATAACCAACATATAATTGGTATTTTAACTTATAATAGAATATCAAGAAAAAGTGTGTGCATAATTATGAGAGCAGAGGTGAAATGCCCATTTTCTAGAAAAACATAACGTAAAAAAATTAAATAAGAAGCACAACCTCCAAAGAGACCTTAGACCATTTAAGAAATTGAAACAGCAGTTTTTAAAAGTCTGGAGCTGGGCCAGGAGTGGTGGCTCACATCCATACTCCCAGCCCTTTGGGAGGCTGAGGCAGGCAGATCACCTGAGGTCAGGAGTTCGAGACAGGCCTGACCAACATGGTGAAACTCCATCTCTACAAAAAATACAAAATTAGCCAGGCATGGTGCCGTAAGCCTGTGATTCCAGAATTGCTTGAACCCGGGAGCCGGAGGTTGCCGTGAGCTGAGATTACGCCACTTGCACTTCAGCCTGGGTGACACAGTGAGACTCCATCTCAAAAAAAAAAGTTTGGAGCTAGAAAAATTGATCACATGGAGGTATAGAGGTTCTGTCTGAAGGACCAGAGACTGGGAAGGGTAAATGGTATGGAGTGGAGGGAAGGGTGGATAAAGAGGGGCGGGTTAATGGGTACAAACATGCAGTTAAATAGATGGAACAAGTTCTAATGTTTGATAGCAAAGTAGGGTGTCTATAGTAAACAACGATGTACTATATTTTTCTTTTCTCTTTCTTTTTTTTTTTGAGACAGAGTCTCGCTCTGTCACCAGGCTGGAGTGTAGTGGTGTGATCTCAACTCACTGCAACCTCTGCCTCCCAGATTCAAGCGGTTCTCTTGTCTCAGCCTCCTGAGTAGCTGGGACTACAGGCACGTGCCACCACGCCCAGCTAATTTTTTTGTATTTTTAGCAGAGACAAGGTTTCACCATGTGGACCAGGATGGTCTCAATCTCTTGATCTCATGATCCACCCACCTTGGCCTCCCAAAGTGCTGGGATTACAGGCATGAACCACTGCACACTTGGCCAATGTATTATATTTTTCTAAATAGCTAGAAGAGTGGACATGAAACATACCCAATACATAAACATGATAAATACTTGGGTGATGAACTCCCCAGATATGCTGACTTGATCATTACACATTATATGCATGTAACAAATTTCACATGTACCCCATAAATATGTACAAGTGTAACATGTCAAAAAAAAAAGTTTGCCTACAAACAAAAGTAAACACCTTAAGGCCGAGGTGGTTTTCTAAGCAAGTTCTACTTAATCTTCAAGCAACAGAACAGGTAATCTTCATCTTATATATATAATTCCAGAGAATGGTGAAGTAGGGACAATCACTCCCCACCCTCCTTGGTTCATGGTATGCCAATAATGTAACCTTGATTCCAAGGGCCAAACAAGGAAGGAAATTTACTGGGTAATTTTAGCTAGGGATGTCGGTACAAATGCAGCTGCATGAGAGTGGTTTCACTACATCATTGACTTTCCCAGCAGGGGGAGCGCATGCACAGCCTCCCTCCTGGCAGCTTTTGAATGGTTGAGTAGATGGGCCTCCAGAATCAGTTCTTTTTTTGAGACAGTCTCACTCTGTCATCCAGACTGGAGTGCAGTGGCGCTATCTCGGCTCACTGCAACCTCTGCCTCCCAGGTTCAACTGATTCTCCTCCTTCAACTTCCTGTGTAGCTGGGATTACAGGCAGGCACCACCACATGTGGCCAATTATTTTTTTCTTCATTCTTTTAGTAGAGATGGGCTTTCACCATGTTGGCCAGACTAGTCTCGAACTCAGGTGATCCGCTTGCCTCGGCCTCCCAGAGTGCTGGGATTACATGTGTGAGCCACCGCTCCCAGCCTTCAGGATCAGGTTCTGATCCAAGAACCTCCCTGATGCTCTTCAGTCTCTCACAGTATCGATAGTCAAGTTGGTACTTGCTACAGGCTGAATTATGAACCCCAGCCTTCACGGCAAACATGTAGAAGTTCTAACCTCTGGTATCTGTGAACATGACCTTATTTGAAAATAGGGTCTTTGCAAGTGATCAAGTTAAGATGAAGTCATTAGGATGGGCCCTGATCCAATATAACTGATGTCCTTAGTAAGAAGGGAAATTTGGGCTGGGCATGGTGGAGCCCAAATTTCCCCTCACCTTTGGGAGGCTGAGGTGGGTGGATCACGAGGTCAGGAGTTCAAGACTAGCCTGGCCAAGATGGTGAAATCCCATTTCTACTAAAAAAAAATACAAAATTTTAGTCCAGCATGGTGGCAGTTACCTGTAATCCCAGCTACTTGGGAGGCTAAGGCAGAGAGTTACTTGAACCTGAGAGGTGGAGGTTGCAGTGAGCCAAGATTGTGCCACTGCACTGCAGCCTGGGCAACAGAGTGAGACTCTGTCTTAAACAAAAACAAAAACAAAACAAAAATCTCCAAAAACAAAAAACAAAACAAAACCAAATACAAAAGTTAGCCGGGTGTGGTGGCATATACTTGTAATCCCAGCTACTCAGAAGGCTGAGGCAGTAGAATCACTTGAACCCAAGAGGCAGAGGTTGCAGTGAGTTGAGATCGAGCCACTGAAGTCCAGCCTGGGCAACAGAGTGAGACTCTGTCTCAAAAAAAAAAAAAAAAAAAAAAAGTAGAAGCAAGGAAGTTTCTTTTCCATTTGTTTTGAACTTTCCAATAGAATAGTTGGGTGATGTATTAGTTTTCTCTGGCTGCCATGACAAACCAGCATGAAGCGGATACTACTTTGGATGGCTTAAAACAACAGACATGTATTGTCTGATAGTTCTGGGGGTTAGAAGTCCAACATCAAGGCATTAGCAGTGCTGATTCTGCCTGAGGGAGAACCTGTTCCACCCCTCTTGCTGAGCTTCTTGTGGTTTGCTGGCAGCCTTTGGCATTCCTTCACTTGTCAATCACCACCTTGCCTTGAACTTTACAAGGCATTCTCCTTATGTGTCCAGATTTCCTCCCTCCGCCTTTTTTTTGAGACAGAGTTTCGTTCTTTCACCCAGGCTGGAGTTCAGTGGCAGGATCTTGGCACACTGCCGCTTCCGCCTCCCAGGTTCCAGCAATTCTCCTGCCTCAGCCTCCTGAGTAGCTGGGACTACAGGTACATGCCACCACACCTGGATAATTTCTGTATTTTTGATAGAGATGGGGTTTCACCATGTTAGCCAGGATGGTCCTGATCTCCTGACCTTGTGATCTGCCCGCCTTGGCCTCCTAAAGTGTTGGGATTACAGGTGTAAGCCACAGCACCCAGCCAGATTTCCCCTTTTTATAAAGATGTAGTCATATTGAATTCGGGCCCACCCTAATGACCTCAACTTAGCTTGATCATCTAAAAGATTCTATTTCCAAATGAGGTCACATTCACAAATACTGGGGGCTAGAACTTCAACATATTTTTGGTGGGACACAATTCAACTGATAACAGAGTGTATGAGTTTCTTATGTATATCAAAAGGGGTGTTGGTTTTAAAAAGCTAAGGACTTCAAAACTAAATAGTGCAGCCACAGCTGATGTCACATAGGTCACATGTCCCCTAACTTGCTGGCATGAATCACAGACATCAAAGCTCTTGTTATAGAATTCCTATTCCCTACCCCTACTTACCTCAAAGAGTTAGTGTGTCAGAGGGTCCACAGGCCTTTCTGAAGTGGCTTCCACACTGTCAGTGTGTTTGGGCTTTCTGGCAAGCAATGTGAAGAATAATCACCCATTTAGTTTTCTTAAAAAATTAAGTTTGTGGCCAGGCACAGTGGCTCACATCTGTCATCCCAGCACTTTGGGAGGCCAAGGCGGGCAGATCATGCAGTAAGATTTAGACCATACTGGCTAACATGGTGAAATCCCATCTCTATTAAAAATACAAAAAATTAGCCGGACGTGGTGGTACACACCTGTAGTCCCAGCTACTTGGGACACTGAGGCAGGAGAATCACTTGAACCCAGGAGGCAGAGGTTGCAGTGAGCCGAGATCACGCCACTGTATTCCAGCCTGGGCAACAGAGTGAGGCTCTGTCTAAAAAAAAAAAAAAAATTAAGTTTGTAGCTACAGGAGAAAAAAATAATTAACTTTATTTTTAAAAATGCTGAGGCTGGGTACAGTGGCTCATGTCTATAATCCCAGTCAACACTCTGGGAGGCTCAGGTGGGAGGATCACTTGAGTCCAGGAGTTCAAGAGCAGCCTGGGCAACACATTGAGACCCTGTCTCTATGAAAAAAAAGAAAATATTTAATTAGCTGGATGTGGTGGCACACACCTGTGCTCCCAGCTACTTGGGAGGCTGAAGCAGGAGAATCACTTGAGTATGACAAGTCAAGGCTGCAGTGAGCCATGATTGCAACGCTGCATACTGGCCTGAGAGGCAGAGTGAGGCTGTCTCAAAAAAAAAAAAATTAAAAATAAGTAACATAAATTAAAAACTGTGAATTATCCTAGCAATATGTACCCCCACCAACACACAGAGACACGTGGAGAAACAAACCCACACCCCGCCCCTGCTCCACCCACACCCCTGACAGAAGCATGCATGCATATAAAACGCAAGGCTGAGTCTGCAGCTGGAGAGTGTTCACCAAGGAGATAGGAGGGCTCCAGCTCACTTTGGGCTCTGCAGAAGGTGTCCTGGGCTCGTCTCAGCTCCTGGCGCTGGGCAGCAGATAGGATCCAAGCTGAATAGAAAAGACATCTGTAAAACCTGGCTGTGACCACCTTACTCTTCAGCCTCATCTACAGCCTTCTTCTCTCCATGTGCAGGGTTGATTCCTTCTTACACATCTCTCATGTAACCCATTATTAATTATCTTCATACCATTTATTTTCCCATTTTTAATTATAATTTTTATTTGTTAACTCTTAACTGCTAGTTGTCCTCACTAAACCCTATGAAAGCAGAGAATAGCCTGTCTTGCTTAGTGTCTAGCACATAGTGCTGCCTCAGGAAGTGTTTGTTGAATGAATGACTTTGTGAATGATTGAATTTACGATTGAGAGATGGTGGCACCAAAGACAAACTGTGACTGTTTCCATGTTTTTTAAGATCCGATATTACACTATTTTCACAAATGATATTAATGAGTCCAGCATACCTTATGACATTTCCACCTAAAGACAGTTAGGATCTTTTGTTCTGCCATGCCTTGCTACTTGTGAATAGTAACTGCTGGTAAAAGCTTGTTGCATTGATTGAATGCTGGGCTACCATTTGCTGATCTTTAAGCATTGATTGCACAGTCCCCAAGGGAAGACAGGATGATATAGTTTGGCTGTGTCCCCACCCAAATCTCATCTTGATTTGTAGTTCCTATAAGCCCCATGTGTCAGGAGAGGGACCGGTGGGAGGTAATTAAATCACGGGGGCGGTTACCTCCATGCTGTTCTTGTGTTAGTGAGTTCTCAGGAGATCTGATGCTTTTACAAGAAGGTTTTATCCCTTTGCTCAGCACCTCTCTTGTGCCACCATGTGAAGAGGGACATGTTTGCTTCCCCTTCTGCCATGATCATAGGTTTCCTGAGGCCTCCCCAGCCATGCTGAACTGTGAGTCAATTAAACCTCTTTCCTTTATCAATTACCCAGTCTCAGGTAGTTCTTTATAGCAGTGTGAGAAAAGATTAATACATAGGACAAACATAACAGGAAGGTCATGTTTGATTTTCAGGTAAGTATTAAAATTTCACTCTAAATTCATTAGCTAAAGAATAGTTCCTTTGTGTATTTCATAAACTATCCATATTTTGACTTACCTCTCTATTGAACAAAAAAGTAATATTTAAAACAGGTTGGAAAATATTTTACACATTTTTTAAAAGGACTAGACATAATTCTTGGGCCGGGCGCAGTGGCTCACGCCTGTAATCCCAGCACTTTAGGAGGCTGAGGCAGGTGGATCACAAGGTTAGGAGTTTGAGACCAGCCCGGCCAACATGGTGAAACCCCGTCTCTACTAAAAATACAAAAATTAGCTGGGTGTGGTGGCGAGCACCTGTAATCCTAGCTACTCGGGAAGCTGAGTCAGGAGAATCACTTGAACCTGGGAGGCAGAGGTTGCAGTGAGCCGAGATCGAGCCATTGCACTCCAGCCTGGGCAAGACTCCATAAAAAAAAAGGAACTAGACATAATTCTTAAGGTAATATTAAATTATAAAATTCAGTGGAAATGTTTTGTTAAAATGTAATCTTTCTTTCCTGTAGTCATGGGACCATCATCACAAGGACCCTTAAGAGCAATGATGTACTACGTTTGTAGATATTGGGACATTTTAAAGATCTCATTCTCTTTCATTGGATGGAGTTAGAGAGATATTTGATCTGCTCAAGACAGGAAGTGGAAGTTGCTAATAGTATCTATTTCCATCCATTGTGCTGCTGCAAAGATGACATGCCATGGAAAGAGCAGATGAACAGAATCATTCCTGGGTTTTAGTATTTCTAAATCTGAGAGAGCAGTCCCAGGATTAAACGGATACAGTGATAAATACCAAAAGTTAATCTGAGCCACTTGATGGCTTTCCACTAAGATTATTTCAATTCAACTACAGTGAAATTTAATTACTACTTACTGAGTGCCTAAAGGAAACCAAGTAGGGGTCATGGGTTTCTTGGTGTTCTTTAACTGCTCTCAGCTTAGAGCTTTGTTCCAACTCTGAACATAATTCACTCTTACATGTCTAAGTTTCTGACCTAATTTTGCCTCCTTTTTTCTTGTAATAAAATTATACCCTGTTCTCTTTCAAAACTCTGCTCAAGCTTCATCTCCTTTAATTAGCCTCCGCAAACAAGGCAGATGAATGCCTGTCATGGTGGAAATGTAGACCCTCAAGAGGGCCATCCTCGGTCCAGATCCTGTTCCCCAACACCTCGCACCATAGGTACTCCCTGTACATCCCAAATCAGTGGCTCTCAATGTTGACTGCACAATAAAATTCCCTGGGGAGCTCTGAAAAGCTTACTTTTAAGAAGCCAAAGAATTTTTAATCTGGTATCCCTAGGAGCTGTAAAACAAAAACAAAAGCAAAAGAAAATAAAAGAACAAAATTGGGAAAATGGGAGCTGTTAAGAAAAAAAAAAAAAAAAAGGAAAAAAATGGGGATTTTTTTCTGGCCTAATTAAATCATAATCTCTAAAGACAAGGCTCCCACAATTTGTTTTTTAAAGTTTTTAAGTTACATGAAGATTTGTTGACAGGTGACGCTTGTCTTACACAAAGCAGGACTCTTACTTACCTTAATATGTCTATACTTAAGTACATGTTTCTTTATGTCTCTTTGCTTTTTTGTTACATGTAATCTCACAAAATCACGTTTTAAAGTTGTACGTGGGTTCTCCAAAGAAACAGAACAATAGGAGATATACACACACACATATATAAAGATTTATCATGGGAGTTGGCTTATCCCACACAACCTGCTGTCTACGAGCCAGAGAGCCAGGCAAGCTGGTGCTGTGATTCAGTCGGAGTTTGAAAGGCTGAGAATCAGGTGGATGGTGCAAGTCCTGGTCTGAGCCTAGAACTCCAAGAACCAGGAGTGCGGATGTCCAAGGGCAGGAGAGAAACGGAAGTCCTAACTCAAGCAGAAAGAACAAATTCACCTTTCCTCTACCTGTTTGTTCTATTTGAGCCCTCCATGGATTAGTTGGTACCCACCCACATTGTTGAGGATGATCTTCCTTACTTGGTTTACAGATTCAAATACTAATCTTTTCAGGAGGTACCCTCATAGACACACCTGAAATAGCGTTTTACCATCTATGCGGGCATTCCTTAGCCCAGTGAAGTTGACATAAAACTAACCATCATAGGAGTTGAAACATGTCTTATATGTCATTTCTTCCAATTTACACGTGGAAATCTCCAGCAAAGGACATATCTTACCCAGCCCATAGATTCAGAACCAAAATATCAAGATTTACCAGGCTAAAGATGTTTGGAAGATTATTGTTATGATGATGATGATTATTATTTTAGACAGAGTCTTGCTCTGTTGCCCAGGCTGGAGTGCAGTAGTAAGATCACAGCTCACTGCAGCCTCAGCCTCACAGGCTCAAGCAATCCTTCCACCTCAGCCTCTGGGGTAGCTGTGTTGTATTTGACCGAATGCGTAGAAAGTTATCACAAGACAAAAGTATGCCAGATTTGCAGGGTCATTTTTATTATGCCGGCGACCACAGAGGACTCACGTCTCTCCAACCTGTGGTGGCAACAGGAGGGTGCCACGATTTTTTATACCCGAAAAACCACCTTGGGAGTGGGGGTGAGGGGCAGGGATGGGAATGAAAAGGCTTCAGACATTCCGAGGGCTAATGGATTCTGTAAATTACCTCCTGGGCAGAGATGAGGGTGGGGGTCTCCGGACATTCCAAGGGCCAAGGGGACTTTTGTCATTCCGTTTGTTACTTAAGTGGTTTACAGAAGTCAAGATAAACATTTGTTTACACATTATCTGGTTAAGGTGGAAATCACAGACCTTAGTTACTTATTACAAGCCACAGGAGCCAAGATGGCATGGGTTAGGACTGCTTGCCTGTCATATTAGGGCCACAGAGAGCAGTTACTGATAAGAAAAGGTAAGCAGCTTTACATAGTTTTGAAGAACAAACTGCAGTTCTATTTACAGAGGCCAAGGACAGTAGTTATTGTGAGGAGAATGGGGCAGCCATTTCAACTTATCTAAAAACAGTTTTGCATTTTATAAAATAGTTTTGCTCCGGTTCTGGCTCTAGGCCAGCACAATATCACAGCTGGGACTACAGACGTGTGCCACAATGCCCAGCCAATTTTGTATTTTTTGTAGAGACAAAGTCTCACTATGTTACCTAGGCTGGTCTCAAACTCCTGGGCTCATGCAATCTCTTGCCTCAGCCTCCCAAAGTGATGGAATTACAGCTGTGAGCCACTGTGCCTGACCTGAAGATAGTTATTTAGAAAGCAAATTCAAGGGTCTGTTTTATTTGTAATAACAGACCAAAGTGAGCCCACAGATCACTGGAATGGTCACGATACAGTGAACACACCTGGGCTCTGAAGTCATGAGACTCCTTCAACTTCAGCTCCTGGGATTGTCAGGCATGTCTCAACTCTTCCTCTTTAAGTCAGTTTCCTTATTTTAAAAAATGCAGACAGTAATGCCTCGAGGCTTATTTAAGTATTAAATTGGGTAAATATTTATGAAAGTGGGTGACATATAGTTAAATTATTTTAGCAGTTATAAAATTGTGAGAACCTTCTTTCACTGACTTTAAAAGGTAAAGAGAAAAATAACTAATTTGCATTTGAATAGGTGTTTATTATTTTGTCAGTTCTGAAGATTTTTAATATCTCAAAATTTCTCAGCATAACCTGGCTCGACCCAGCCATTTGGAATCAAACATGTTTCTGGCATGCTTCCTAGAGCTTACATTTTTATATTCTTTGAAGCATCTGAAAGAACTATAAGCTCCACTGTTGTCCAGAAGGAATTTAGCATATTAGTTACCTATAAAAGAACAAACCTATAATGTTTACAATATATCCCTTTCAAAAATCTGTTTAGAGGAAGAAAGCAAAAGTATGAATCTGTAATGTTTACAATATATCTCTTTCAAAAATTTGTTTAGAGGAAGAAGAAAAACCCCAAAGCAGATAGAAGACATGGTGATTTATCCATCACCAATGAAGAAGGAGACTCAGAAATGCAGTGAGAGGCCAGGCACAGTGGCTCATGCCTGTAATCCCAGCACTTTGGGAGGCTGAGGTGGGTGGATCACCTGAGGTCAGAAGTTCGAGACCAGCCTGACCAACATGGCAAAAACCCATCTCTACTAAAAATACAAAATTAGCCAGGTGTGGTGGCACATATCTGTAATCCCAGTTACTTGGGAGGCTGAAGCAGGAGAATCACTTGAACCTGGGAGGCAGAGGTTGCAGTGAGCCAAGATCGCGCCACTGCACTCCAGCCTGGGCAACAAGGGCAAAACTCCGTCAAGAAAGAAAGAAAGGAAGGAAGGAAGGAAGGAAGGAAAGAAAGGCAAGAAAGGCAAGAAAGGCAGAAAGAAAGGCAGAAAGAAAGGCAGAAAGAAAGAAAGAAGAAAGAAAGAAAAAGAAAGAAGAAAGAAAGAAAGAAAGAAAGAAAGAA